>NC_056725.1:1727928818-1728226318 GCF_019279795.1 Protopterus annectens
CAGAAGTGATCCCCAGGGTGAATTTTTTATTTCCCATCCAATCGTCAAGATTTTTCTTAAAGAGGGCCAATGAGAAGCTTTGCTTGACATGAATGGGTAGTTTGTTCCAGAGTATGGGAAGTCTATCCCTCCAGCATGTTCTGTTTATTGTGATGACAAGGTTTAGTTCCCTGGAGCGTGTGGTTCAGAGAGACTGGGATTTCTCTAAGTGTAGCATGGCTGGTTGACTTGTATTGTCACATGTAGGAGAATCACTGTTTTTGACTGCAGCCCTCTGCAGGGCCCATTTCAGAGTTTGTGATTATCTGCTTGTTAGAGTTATGGGACAATGTAGTGCATCTCAGCCAATGCCAATAGAATCAGAGACACACACACACACACACACACACACACACAGACACGTATATTTATATACAGATATATACATATATCCTAGACCTCACATTTGGTCATAATTCCCTTCCAGCCTTCACTTCTGCCATTTTTCTCTCAACATCAGTTCTGATAGCTAAGAGAAGCAGTGTCTGTAGTCAACTTCAACATATCTTTAACAAAAAAGCACAACAAATTTTCAAAAAAAATGAAAAACAAAATTATCTTGGAAATAAAAGGGTTCCACTAAAAAAAAAAACAAAAAAAAACAAGAATATGAAAAAATGTGTGCTTTTTAACATTATTTAAACAATTGCCCATAACTTGGCAACAATTTCAAATATGTGCTCAAATGTTTAACATATTACTTATGGAAAACCACCACCTGACCCATGGTGTTGAATATGTGCAAATAACATTAAAGAGTGATTTGTGATAACAACTGCAAAATGAAATTGACCATTGAAACTGCACAAAAGCCCACAATAGTTAATTTTTAATTACTGCTTTGAAAATTCCATATCAAGACAAGATTGCACATTGTTAAAAGTTGTATTTGTGCATGTGCATATATATATATATATATATATATATATATATATATATATATATATATATATATATGTGTGTGTGTGTGTGTGTGTGTGTGTGTGTGTACATGAATATTTATAAAAATATATGTATAAATAAACAAGCATTGTAATACTTTCATGGGAAGTTTCTTATAACATCACAGGGATCAACTCTCTATTTTATTTCTCTGTCATGCTTTGCTTACTATAATGCAATAATTATTCAGAGCTTTCTATCTGACTACATACAGTACTTGTTTGCATTCTCCCCAGACCACTCCAGTAGTAAAGTTATTCCACTGACTACTTTTCTATGATATATAACTTTGTAATATATTTAAGTTCCATGCAGATCAATAAGTTCCATAGAGATGATAACATACAATGAATGTAGAATGTACATAAAGCATGCAATGTATCGTGTATACATTGTAATACATACAGTGTGCAATGTGCACTTAATGTATGCTGTGTGTATGGTATATTCAATGCAAGTGATCGATACAGTGTGTAATGTTTGCAGAATTTATGCAGTGCATTCAGTATTAGGTAAAACATCTAAGATGTACTGTATACCTAATGCATGCAAAGTACACAGTGTATTCAGTGCAATACATGCAATGTGTCCTATTTACATAATTTCTCTTTCTCATAGCTTTTGCTGACTTTTCACTTGTAGCTTCACACTTTAGAGTGTTAATAATGCCTGCATTGCCCATGGCATACAAACTATGTTCTCATCACTTATGGACAGGCTTGCCAACTGCTGTCACATATGCTGCTAATGGCCTCAGCAGACAGAGACAAGATGGATAGCAGCTTCACATTCACTTCTATGTCATGCAGGTTGGTAGGATGAACAATAACTCTGGCTGCAACTAGTGCTGTTCACTTCATTACCAGTTTTAAAGTACAGAATAGCAGGACCAATGTTCATGTATTGTACATCAGGGCATACTCTTGCTCAATCAACATGATGCTTTTAGTTTTTTCCTTTCTATCACGGTCAGCTTAAATCAGAGTCAGTATTAACTTCAAGATCCCTCTAAAATACATGTCTGCTTCAGTTTATAACACATATGTCATTAGACCCAGAAATGTTTTACTTGCAGCAATTGTCTCTTTTAATAATGGCGAGTGGATAGTACAGGACAAAAGAAATTGGATATATTTGTCTTAACATTGTTTTGATGTAATGCTGCCTGTTTCTGTTTTCTCTTGATTGTTTGGTTCATGTATACATCTCCCACTTATCTTTTTCCTGGTTAGTGTTACTTTGAATTCCTGTTTAGACATGCAGAATGAAAAACTTAAATGTTGAATTCAGGACTGTGATGGACAACAAAGCGTTAAGATTATTTCTGATTTTAGCTGAGCACTGGTTGTTATATGTAAGTAATAACTGTTCTGTTGAGATCACATTTTTCTGTTTTTGAAAATCAGACAGACATACAGCCATGATACACTTTAAAGTCAAATAAATAAAATACATATATTATATATTATATATATTATATATACTAAGGTTAGAATACAGCACACCTAACCAGAGCAAAGGGCGTGATCAGTGAAAGGGCTCAGGTTCTGGTCTCCTGAAGGCAGTACTTAGACATGGTTAATGCCATGTCTCTTTAAGGGTCTGCAAGTTTGAAATCATGACCTTTAGCACATCTGCCTCATGCCTTCATTCCCATCTGCGGTGCATGACATTGATGGAAGAAACATCTGCACCTGAAGTACATGGATAATGAAATGCCACCGCTTCCCACTATTTACTTTCTCACTGAACAGTGACTGCGGAGATTGAATATATAAATATAAACATGTTTTGCACAGGCATAACCGCGACACTAATGCTGGCATTGCAGATGTTGCATTATATTTGCCTTTTTCTATTATTTTTCTGGACATTATAAAATATTGAAAAATATACCAAGATGTATAAACAAATTGAGTTATTGAAACTGCCTAAAATCCTCCTATAGCATGCTCAGAAAGCATTCCTTTATTTCATGTATGTCAGGTTTAAGAGAAGTGCTCTTGATACTGAACTGTGTGAGATAATATAATCTGCCTATTAAAGCAGCAGGATGAAATGCTGTGACCCAGGTTTGAATCCATCAGCCCTATCAGATATACAAAGAGACAGCTGTTGTCATTAAACCTGCGTGATTAACAAAACAAATTAAAATAAATGCTGTTTTAAGAACTGCAGTATGAGTAGCTTGTTGTGTGTCTGACAGTGTAGATGAGTTTGCAGATGGGGTGTTCTCTAACATTTTAATGTGAGGGAGAAAGTAGCTCACATTAACAAGGAGTTAACAGTAGTCTTTCTTTAACTTGGATGGAGGCTGAAGCAGTCTGATGTCATTAAAGAAAGTGTACTTGTTTTTTCTTACATCTAAAAGCAAGATAATAAACATGGTAATTTTTCTTTTTTTTCTGTTAATATGTGTAAATCTAATTGAGCAAATATTCAATTGGCCAATTTTATCCCATATTCAGAGGTGACGGACTTTTGTACTAAAATCAAGGTGAGAATAGACTAATTTACTATAGCTGGAGTCTTATCTTCCACCAGACTTTATGCAGAAATAGGGTTCTAGTACCCCTTCTCTCCCAGGCCAAAATAATTTGTAAAATGCAATATTCTTTCTGTGGTTGGGTCCTTTGCTTTCTAATATACACAATACTTACCAAACTCATTTGCCAAAGTAATAAAGTAGCGCAACATTTTTTTAAGTTGTGGACCATTTTCTCAGTGTTCGGTTATGTAACAGTAGAAGAAGCATCTGAGAATAATCTGCAAACTTATGAGTATTCTGTTTTTATGTAAAAATGTTATCAGTTAAACTGAAAATGCAAATTAAAACAAATTAATTATGCATAGAGATAGACAGGAAGGCACTGAATTACTTCTCCGAGAAAACAGTTTCAGTACTCCTGCAGTATTTTACAGACTGGAGTACCTAGCAGAATCCTAGTTCATAGGTTCATAGGTTCATACTAGGCTATCTGCCCGAGGGCATTTACAAGCCTAGCCCATAGTTTTGTGGCTTACGCCACCCCTTTAGTATGGGGAACTATACCCATTATTTTGCTGTGCCTCTGTTGAGCAGTGACACTGAGGTAATCCCTGGGGTATATCTGCGATCTCCCATCCATTGGTCAAGATTTCTCTTGAACAAGGCCAGCGAGGTGCTCTGCCTCACATATACCGGGATTTTATTCCACAGCATAGGGAGTCTTTGGGTGATGAATCTATCCCTCCAGCACGTCCTATTAATAGCCGTGTAGAGGTTTAAGTCTCCGCCCTTGTGGCTCTGACGGATCTAGATTTTTTGAGGTGAAGCATATTCATCAAATCTGGGTTTGACATGGCCTTGTATGTTAGGCAAAGGTCACCTCTGAGCAAGCGGTGCGACTGAATAGAGCTGGAGTTCTTTCAGTCGGGCAGCATAGGACAGATGTTTGAGACCCTTTATCCTTTTGGTGAGGAACTTTGTGGCCTCTCCAGCTGCTGCAAGTGTCGGGTCAGATACATTCGAATGGGGCATTGTACTCAATCATTGGTCTGATGAGTGATGAGTATAGGAGACTATGACCTCCCTTGATCTAGATGAGAATCCCTTCATGATAAGGTGGGCAATGTAGAAGGTCTTCCTAACTACTTTAGCTACATGGGTGTCGAATGACAGACTACTATCAACCTGGGTCCCCAGGTCCCTGATAACTTCTTCTGTACTCAGTGGATTGCCACCTATTTGGTAGCTAGGGGTAACCTTGTTTTTCCCGAAGGGTATGACTATGCATTTTTTGGCATTTAACTTTAGGCCATGGCTCTGGCACCAGTTATCCGTTTCTGTGAGACCCTTCTGAAGGATATCTGTATCAGATGTGTTTTCTACTATGGCGCCCAGTTTGCAGTCATCTGCAAACTTTGTCAGCCATAACCCTCCTGTGTTTGCTTGTACTTCGGAAAAGTAGATGCCAAACAAGAGTGGGCCCAGGACTGAGCCCTGTGGTACACCACTTGTGACAGGCTTTGAGTCTGACATGGCGCCAGCAACTCTGACCCTGTGGGTTCTGTCACTCAGCCAGTTTGCAACCCATCTTGTGATGTATGGGTTAACATTTAAGCTGATGAGTTTTTCAATGATACCCGAGTGGGGTATTGTATCAAAGGCCTTCGCCAGATCGAGGTAGGCTGTATGGACTGCCTTTCCCTCATCAATGGCTTTGGTGACTGTTTCGAAAAAGTCAACCAAGTTTAGAAGGCATGATCTGCCTTTGACAAAGCCAAACTGGGATGGATCCAAAGTCTGCAAATTCCCTATGTCTTTATTTATGAGGTCCATTATGATCCTCTCCATGGCTTTGCAGATAAGGCTTGTCAAGCAAATGGGCCGGTAATTTCCAGGGTCGGTGGAGGCACCGCCTTTGTGAAGTGGGACCACAGTTGCAGTGCGCCACTCCGTGGGTGCGTATCCAGAGGTAAGACTATGATTAAACAGCTGTCCTAGCTGTGGGTTTAATTCCTCGTTGAGTTCGTGGAGCACACAGCCGGGGACACCATCAGGTCCCATGGATGCTGTGTTTTTGCTTTGGAGAGAGCAGTTCTCACTTGGGCGTTGGAGATGTTTGGGGGCTGCAATCGCTTGGTATAGATATCTCTCCTTTTGGGGAGGGGAGAAGTTTGCACTGAACCTGTCAGCCAGTATGTTGGCAATGTCTGTAGGATCAGTAATCTTCACATCATTTTGAACTAGTTCTGAGCATATCTGGGAGTTTCCTCCCAGGTTTCTAACATAGCTAAAGAAGGCCTTATGATTGTCTTTTGAGTCTTTAGCTATTTTTCTCTCAAAATTTGCTTTGGATGATTTTATGAGAGCTCTTAGTTTTTTACTTATAGTGATCAAGGGTGTCTTACCTTTTAAGGATTTTGCTCTATCTTGTAGTAGCTTCCTCCTTTTGTTGTAGAGTTTGTTTATGGCTGGGGTCCACCAGAGTGGACGCTTGCCTTTGGTACAAAGAGTCTTTGTTTTGCTTGGGATTGCCTTATCCATGCAGTCCTGCAGGTGCTGGTAGAAGGCCTTTGTAAGTGATTCAGCGGCTTGAGTACTGTTTTCCGTCGGCTCGGGGGCCTTAAAGGAGACCACTAATGTGATGGGTGCAGAATCCAGTGGCGGTGATGGCAGAAGTTGTTCAGTGCAGCCATTCCTTTATTTCACTGGCATTGGCAACATTGGAGTTAGGAGATTAAAGTAACAATATATAAGAATGAATGGGTGCATATCTCTTGGCAACATTGGAGTTAGGAGATTTAAGTAACAATATATAAGAATGAATGGGTGCATATCTCTTGGCAACATTGGAGTTAGGAGATTAAAGTAACAATATATAAGAATGAATGGGTGCATATCTCTTGGTAATGAGCTCAACATAATTTTTCCCTTTATGATTTTTCCTTTTTATAACATAGTCATATGCCAGTCAGTTTTGCTTCTGGTGTTATATTTTCTATGTACTATTTATGTGGAGCTATGATTTGAAAAATGATCACTTGTAGCTCACCACAGTGCAGCACTGATGAGACATTCCCTGCAGGGACAGTTAGCCCAAGACCTCCCTCTTTTTATTACAAGGATCAGGGGAAACTTGGCTGACAGAGAAAAAGCTCTGGAGATGAACTACAGTGACAAATGGTAACTCTGAAAATTCACCTTATAATATAGAAGGGCTTAGTTCTACTATGAACCATCAACTCACAAACCTCTGATTATTAAATTATTGATCACAAATGAGTGGAAATACTAGTCCCCAAAGCAACAACCTATACAGCAAGTAGATTAACATAGGTACTATACCATCATGGGAAAAGGAGAAACACACAATAAAATTATCTGAAACAGGAATGTATGCAGCACCTAAATAGTGTTGGGGAGACATTTGAGCACACATCCCCTTACTTAATGCTAACTCCATGGTTGCACAATCATGGGGAAAGGAGAAACAGACAATAACATTCTCTGAAGTAGCAATATATACAACACCTAAATAATGTTGGGAGGGTCTTTATATCCCCTTACTTAATGCTAACTCCATGGTTACACATGGGGAAAGGAAAATGGAAACACCTAAAAGACTGCATGCAGCACATGTAATAACTGCAGTCTTACAACCTGAACCCCATATGAGAAAACCATCAGGAAAATATGACATCACTTAAACAGGACTTCCAGATTAATGGTCAAAGAGAGGGAAGGGGATCAGGTATAGGGCACCCTACAAAGAGTTCAATTCCCAGATTATAACCCATATAGAATTTAGGTCTTCTTCAGAACATGTCCACTTCATGAAAAGGCTCATTTAAACCAAAATCTTGCACTGAATTGTGTTAGTACCATTTGTTTTATCTGTTAAAATGCTGTACACTGTTTTGCATTTTGTCTTTAGTTATGCAATCTTCATACTGGCATTTGTGGTTTGATTCTCTCAGCCTCCACTTTCCTACCATGCAAGTCACTTCACCAGAAAGTGCTCCCAGGCTGAGTTTGAAAATGGTTGAAATGGAGAAGTGTTCTAATCTGGATAATAAGTAAATAACTAAAAACAATCATTGTGACCATCACTGCTTTTGTTCTTTTTTTTTCCAGTGGGATAAGCAAGTTGATAACCAATTATTCATGGCCAAAAAATGTCAGAGGCAGATATACGATAATTTATATTGAAACTGTTTTTTTTCTTTTTAAGAAATAGTGTTGACATGATTTCAATATGTCTGTATACCTAAAGGCTTAGGTCAGGATATATTTCATAGACATGATACATACTGCTGAATTCTAATACACTAATAAAAACCTGAAAATTCAGATTCAGAAAGAAGATCATAACAGGGATGCAGTAAGGGTATGTTGTTATACACCAGACAGGCAGATGGTATGTAATACATATGCAAATGGGCAACACAGCATGAAGAGCAGCAGTAATACAGTCCAGACAGAGCTACTCTGTATATTACAGTTTTAATAAAAAAATACATTGCAATGCAGTCACCGTGGTCTACCAAACAGACAGAAACCAGCACACTTCCTTTTATGGTATAAACACACACACACACACACACACACACACACACACACACACGCGTGCGCACACGCACACACACACACACACACACACACACACACACACACACACACACACACACACACACACACACACACACGAATGCAAATACGCTTGCTTCCTCCAAATCACAGATTAAAATATAGTAAAACATTATGTACTTCCTTGTTTCAAAGCAATGTGTTTTAAAAGTCTGTGAATTTCATGTATACAATGCTGTTTTACAGTTTGGATTATCTGAAGTGCATATGCTAATTTGCTTTGATTTCCCAAGCACAACACAACACATACAGTTGTGTGTGTGCGTGTGTGTGTTTATCTATCTATCTCTCTATGTTACATATACAATGGGAGTACGAAGACATGAAATAGCTGTCCACTGAGAATCGGAAATAAGTTAAGTCGCTCATCTTTAAATCAAGTTCCCTAATATTAGCATATGCAATATTTCTTGTTTCACATGACCTGGATCCTGTATATTCAGTTGCTTACATTTCCTGGTTTTGGATAAGTTATGTGAATGAACCAACATAAGATGGTTTTTACTCACGAAGGTGAACTAGCAGGCCAGTATGCAAATGAATTAAGATGAAAGCAAACTAATATGTGGATTATTAAAAGAGGTGTATGAGATGCAATACTAATAAAAGATTGATTCATTAATAGCAACAAGCTTATGAATAGCAATGAAGAGAAGTTATATTTTGCATTAAGACACTGAAAGCAAAATTGGGGCTATTTTTTCTTACCAATACTGGTCTCATCTTGCTTATCAAAAACAAAATACTGTAGATTGCTTTATTACAATTGTTTTAAAATGCTGCATGCTGCTTCGGCATGATCATAAAGTTAAATGCAAAGAAAACATGTTTCAGCTGGACTGATAAAATCTACTCATTTTTATCACCACCAAAATGATATATGTGGTTTTCCCAGAATCATTTTCAGTGTTGCTTCCCAAGATCATAACATGTAAAGTAAACTCTTTCAGCTAAACTTTAGTAATGTTAGATGATTACAAATATCATTTTATGTAGTATTAACAAACAGCATAAAGTATAGCATTTGAATGCTGCTAATGTATGCTCTTCTGCCTCTTCAGTCCAAACTTTCTACTATTTACTTTCCTCCCTAATGTCATTCCATAACATCCTCATCTGTATAATAATAAGTTTCTCTCCATGTCCTTAATTTCCCTCCTGCTTATAGAGTCATAGATTGTACTAGGCTAATAACCAAGGTGCCTTTCTAAACTTAGCCAGGTTTTCCCGAAAGGATAATGATGTCCTGTATCTAAATAGGACATTGAGGGCCAGGCATTTATATGCTACATCTGTCCATAAGGGACATGTGTGCCAGGCCCGATGTAAATTTCCTGTTCCCCATCTTGTGCTTAAACTGGGTCATTGACAAATTCAATTTCACATGGATGGGAAGCTTGTTCCATGGGTAGGAAGGACAGTCTCTGGGACACATATCTGTCTCTCCAGCATGTTCTGTTTAAGTCACAGGCAAATCCCAGGTCATTAGACCTTGTATTTCTGCTACTCATTGTCTTATGAATATATAGGATATTCTTAAGTATGGAGTTTGCAGATGCCTTATAAGCCAGGCATAGATCACCCCTCAGCAACCTATAGGAGACTGAGTAGAGGGAAAGGGAATTAAGGCGCTTTGCATAAGGCAGGTTTGTTATGCCTCGTATTCTTTTTGTAAGAAACCTCTGAGGTTGCTCTAGTTTCTGCATATGCCTGGTCAGGTACATACCAAAGGAGGCACTGTACTCTCTGATTGGTCTGATGAGGGCAGAGTACAGTGAGATAATGACCTCTTTGGACCTAGATACCATGCCTTTACTTATAAGTTGTGCAGCATAAAATGATTTCCTCACCACTGTGACCAAGTGGTAGTTGAAGGTAAGGCTACTGTCTACATGCATACCCAGATCCCTGACCGCAGGGTTGACTCTTAGGGGCATATTATCAACATAATAATTTGCTGGGATAGTTGATTTCCCAAAGGGTATCCAATTATGCATTTCTTAGCATTGAGGTTAAGACCCATGGCTTTGGCATCATGTTTTAGTCAGAAATAGACATTCGTGATGAGTGCTAATGACTGAAGGGGGGAATTAATAATAACCCTCAGCTTGCAAACATCTGCAAACTTATTCAGTCATAAACCTTCAGTATTTGCTTTCATTTTAGAGAAATAGATGCCATAAAGGAGTGGGCCCAGTACTGAGCCCTGGGAGACTCAACTAATGCTGGCCTATTGGTGGAGGTGGCCTCACCTGTTTTGACCTCCTGGGTCCTATCAGTGAGCCAGGTGGCTATTCAGTGGGTGATACAAGCGTTTATTCCTAAGTTAGCTTGCTTATAATGTCTGAGTGGGATATTGTATCAAAAGCTTTGGCCAGGTCGAGGTAAGCTGTGTGCACAGTCTTACCTTCATCCAGCACTTTGGTGACTCTCAAAAAAAAGTCCACCAGATTTAATAAACATGGCCATCCTTATACAAAGCTGAACTGTGATTGGTCCAGCATTTGCAGGTTACCTATGTCCTGATTTACCTGATTTATCTTATCCATGATGATTCTTTCCGTAGCCTTACATATGAGGCTGGTGAAACTTATAGGCCTATAATTTCCCAGATCAGTGACTGGACTTCCTTTGTGCAGTGGAATGATTGTAGACATCTTCCATTTCTTGGGCATAAAACATGACTGTAGGCTCCAGCTGAAAAGTGATTCAAGTGGACTATAGAGGACATATTTCATATTATTTATTAAACATTCTGGGATGAAGTGTTTTGGCCTTGGAAAGTGCATTGATAACTTGTTCCCTCGTAATCGTTGGGGTGATTGTGGTATGCAGTATTTCCTTTGGACTACTGGGGGAGTGGAGGGGAGAAATTTAAGCTGAACCTGTCAGTCTAAAGGTTGGCAATGGCATGTGATTCAGTGTGGGTGGGTGATGTCATTTACAATAAGTTCTTCATATTTTTGTGTATTCCCCCTGAGGTTACGGACGTAGCTGTAGAAAGCTTTGTTGTTTTTCTTTGAATGAGGAGCTATTTTTAATTCAAATTCAGCGTTTGATGTACAGTATTAATTAACCCCCTTAGCTGCCTGTTTCGATTGGTCAGGGGGCTTTTAGTATTTATGGCTTTGAATAAACTGCTTTTGTTGTATAACTGATTGATACTGTGACATCACCAGAGAGGCTTGTCTTTTGAGTTTGTCTTATTCTTAATACAAATGGGCACAGCTCACTCTATACAACTTTCAATATGGCTGTACAGAGATTTTGTAAATAGCTCAGCATATGCTATGGTGATTAGTGGGTTTGGGGGTGTGCTTGAAATTTAGCCAAGGTGTCACTTATGAGAGAGGATAGCTTTGGAATAGTTCCTTAAGGTTTTTGATTTCAATGGGTCCCAGGATTTAATTTTCATTTCAAATAATACTGCATTTTGGTCAGATTTGACATGTGAAGACATGACATTGGGTGAGGAATGTTGCCCCTCCTCATGTTCATGAGTAGAAGGTCAAGGATGTTTGTACCCTTGGTAGGAGTATGGACCAACTGTTCCAGGATGGTGGTATTAACAAAATTTAGGAATCACTGGGCTGATGTATTAGAAGTGATGTAGAATTCCCAATCTGTAGAGGGGTAGTTCAGATCACCCATGAATATTGTATTCATTTGAACAGTGAAGCACTCTAGTACATTGAGATAGGTAGTATGGGTTTCCTGGGACATGAAAGGGGACCTATAGGTTGCAAGAATATGGTAAGAGATCCTGTTTATGATGAGTTGCACATGTATGAGTTCCAGTGGGTCATACACTTTAACTAGTCTGGATGTGAGGTTGGTTTTAATAAAGACTGAGACTCCTCCACTTTCAGTCCTCACTAAAGGGAGTGTGGTAGATGGTCTAAAGATATTAAAGTCATTAAAACCTTGCATTGGTGGGGTACTTGGTTTAAATGTAGTGCTTATACTGAATTAATGCTTGGATTTGCTCCTGTTTTTTTTTTTTTTTTTTTTTTTTTTTTTGAGTTTCTGATATTTCCAGTGTTCTGCCATGTTCTAATAAATCATTAGGTGAGTCTTCGAATCTTTTACTGGCTTTGTTCTTTGCTTTGCCAATACATAGCTGGATATACAACTACAGCTTTTAACAGGCATCTAAGATGAAACATATGTGTAAAGTTCTGTGTCTATACTGCTTTCTTGGTCATATATTTTTCATGTTGAGCTTTGTTTTTTTTTTTTTTTTGGATTGAAGTACTTATTACGTTTCATTTTTGTGACTTTATACTTATCTGTTTCACCTACTAATATTTATAAATGCCATGCTCATTTTCTCTTGCTAAATGTAACTTCACTGTTAGTGGTTAGATGGGACAGCTGCAGTATTCATTACTGTTATATAATTTCAGCTCCTTGAACCTATTTGATCCTCTTTCATGCCAGTAAATGTCGGTAATGTCTTATGTTAAAGTGAAGAACTTATGGCTGTTACATTGGCATCTTCAACTTAAACTCTCTTTGTTTTGCTCTCCAATGACTATGCTTAATATACAAAGCTACAATTTCTTGTAACAAAGCATACTTGTGTGATACAGTGTTACTCATAATTTGACATTATGTTACAACACTAATTCCAATCTTTTCTCAACAATTATTTTTATTTTTCAAATACATTTGAATGAATTCCATAATATTTATATATAACATCTTAAATAACTATGTACACTATTTTCATTAGCCTGACAGTATAACAGATCTTAATGTATACAGTTACAGTCCAATCCATTATCAGAGTGTCTGATCAATTATTGTATAGTGTCAATCAACGATAAAACTTGACCCCAAGGGTTGTTGACAAATGGCTTTGGATAAATTCTTAGTTCTTTAATTTTAATTTCCAATAATGCTGTGGTCTTCAGTAGGTTGTAGAAGTCTTTCAAAGTTGGTATTGTGTTTGTATTCCATCTTCTTGTTATACACTTCCTTGAAACTGCAAGTATAGTTCATAATAGATACATGTTTGACAAGAGCTTTACTTAAATAAAATGATTCATTAAATAAAGCTTGTAGAAAGTTATGAATACCATTCCAAACTGGCTTAATTTTAACACAATCAAAGAAAATGTGGTTCCAATCTGCATTGTGTACTTGCTGAAATCTCCAACATATTCCTTTTATGGAATAACTAATTTTACTGATTGTATCTGGGGTTAACAATGCTCTGTGCAAGCATTTCCAATTAAAACCTCTCCAGTATTGTATAAAGCATGTATATTTTATCGATAATAAGATATTTGTCTTAATATCTTCAGTTAACTGTACTGAGTGTCCTTTTGTTATATATATGATTTCATATATGCATTTCGTATATTTAGGTATCTCTTTAAATGAAGAATTGTTAATTATTCTACTTAAATCTTGTGAATATGACAGAATACTCTGTAACGTTAGCCAGTCCTGTTGTGGAATTTTGTATGTTATTTTTATTACTTG
Source organism: Protopterus annectens (assembly GCF_019279795.1). Taxonomy (NCBI): domain Eukaryota; kingdom Metazoa; phylum Chordata; order Ceratodontiformes; family Protopteridae; genus Protopterus; species Protopterus annectens. The sequence goes on from NC_056725.1 coordinate 1,727,942,422, forward strand.
CATATCTAAAACTTTTAGTTCTTTGATATATTGGAGCCAACAAACAAATCCTTTCTGTTCCCAAGAATTAATAATTTCTCTATATATTTTATGTGGAAAGTTCTTTATAACTATAAATGGTGTTAAAAGATCAAACCAGATTTTCAAATCTATATTTGCATTAATAATTTTCCTAAATGAGTCAATGTAATAATTAATCATACGAGTTTTAGTGGGTTTAGTTATGTTATATTGCATACTAATATATATGTGCCATGGCAAATTGTTTTTATCTGTTATTTGAATTTTTTTTTGTAAATCAAATTCATTTATTGATATTACAGTTAGTAATGCTTTCCAATTTTCAGAGTAATTTGGACTTATCCAATCTGAGATTGTTTTAGATATTGATGCTTTTATATATGTTTCTACATTAGGAAAGTTTAATCCTCCCGGTTTCCATGGACTGATATGATGCATTAAAGGTATTCTGTTTCTTTTGAGAAACCATAAAAATTTTATTAGGCATGACTTTATTTCTTTAAATATATTCCTTTCTGGTAACAGTTGTATTGCCAAGGCTATATATAGGATCTAGGGCAGTAAAACCATTTTTATTAACTGTAGTCTGTCTTCAAATGTTAATATTATTTTGTTCCATTTTTCCACAGAGATTTTAATTGTATTGGTGATATTATTGTAGTTTTTCGAGACTAATTTATTATTATCTTTACATAACTCAATTCCTAGATATTTTAAAGTAGTTTCTTGTTTCCCTATGATGTGATCCCCCTTAGTCTGCAGTTTTTTTTTATTTAAAAATACAAATTTTGATTTTGATTTATTGAAATAGAATCCTGAAGTCCTGTAACATTTGTCAATATATCTAATTCTTCTAATGTCTCTTTTGTATTAGATAATGTTAGTAATATATCATTATTGTTCATAAACATCTATTCCTTTGATTTTTATATTGTTATGAATTGAATCTGCCAATATTTCAATAGCCAGGGCAAACAGAATCAGTGAGATGGGACATCCTTGTTTAGTGCCTTTTGTTATATGTATAGATTCAGAGGTAAAAGGAACTAACTTGATATACGCTAAATTATTTGTATGTATATTCTTTAGGAGATGGACAAAGGATGCAGGAAATTCAAATAGCATTAGGATTTTGAATAAATAACCCCAATTTAGGGAATCAAATGCTTTCTCTATATCAAAGTCAATTATGAGTGTTTCTTTATTTTCTTTATTAACATAATCGATAAGAGAAATTTTCCTTTTAATGTCATGTGTGTGTCTGTGATATATAAATCCAGTTTGATCATTATTTATTGTTTTGGATAGTCGTATTTTCATTCTGTTAGTTCATATCGTCATAAATATCTTATAGTCATTATAGAATAATTATATAGGTCTATATGAGGTACAGAGGTTGGGGATTTGTTTTCCTTTAGGATTGGTGTGATTAAGGAATATCTCCAAGAGGCTGGTATTAAAGCTTGTGACTGAATTTCTAATAGAGTTTTATGGAAGAGGGATAGTATCTTTGAAGGAAAAAGTTTATATATTTCCATAATTATGCCATCTAAACCTGGAGATTTATTCTTTTTAACCTCTTTTATTGCATCTGTAATTTCTTTGTAGGATATGTGTGCTTGAGATCTAGTTTTAATTTTTCTGGTATTTTTTTATATTTGAACATTTTTCATCTAGATTTAATTGATCAAAATATATATTTTCTGTTTAGAAATGTTCCATATAGTGATTTCTATAGGCATCAAGAATGTCACCTATATCCGAGACATTTTTCACTTTCTTTTCATGGAAGATACTTTTAATGTTATTAGCTTTTGATTGCATTTTGATTCGTGTGGATAAATGATGTAGATATTTGAGAGAAGTGGCCAAGGTCTTCATTTTTAGTTTTTCTAAAGCTATGTTAGTTTTATGTGTTAGAATTTCATTGTATTTATTGTTTAATACTTCTACTTTTTTTTTCATTTCCAAATGATTTTGATTTTTTTTCAGCTTTTAAAGACAAATGTTTGGATTGTAGATCTAATAATTCAGAATCCCATTCTCTGATTTTTTTTTTTATACCAAGTTAGGATTTTACCATATATGTAAGCTTTTAATGAGTTCTGGATTTACTATACCATCTCGAAATACTGAAATGTCGAATTTCAGTATTTCGAGACTGGATAGTCGAAAAACCACATGCACGAAAATCCACAATAATGAACACTGAGATCACAACCATTCACACACACACACACACACACACACACACACACACACACACACACACACACACACACACACACACACACACACACACACACACACAAACCAGGACATAATCACACACACACATACACCTACCTAACTAAACAAACATAACAACACACACAAACACACAACCTGCCTATAAGCAGGGGGGCAAGCCTCCCTGCACCCCACACTCCCACTTATATATTCTAACTCCGAGGTCACACTAAACACACAAACATACAACTAACACCACCACACACACTCACACACACTAAAATCACTTCCCATTATTCTCAAACACAAAACACTTACCTGAAACCCCAGATAAATCCACAAACCACACCACACATCACGAACGCAACACCACAATAGCAGTGGATTCAACATTTGTGGATTTGGCATAGTGTAGTTTTGGTTAACTGCACTTTCCTCTATTTGGTCTCGACTTACTGAATTTCAACATTTCAGTATGTCGAGATTGTCTAGTGTATCCTGAGTTCCATATCATTATTTTATTTATCTCAGTGGTGTAATTAATATCTAAGAATAACTGTAATTCAGATAATAACCAGGGTTTGAACTCTTTAATTTTAGTTATATATCCTGGAATTCTGGAGTTAAAGATTAATGGTTTGTACTCATTTTGAAGTTTTAGTATCAATGAATTTTGGTCTGAAAAGGGGCAGGGAGTAATTGAGAAATTAATGATTTTAGAGTGTAAGTCATGGGCAGCAAATATTTTATCTATTCTAGGTTGGGTACCAAATCTGTGATCTCGATGGGAAAACAACAAAGATTTATCTTCTTTAAATTTGAAAGTATGTACAAGACGAAATTATTCTACCCACTTGTTTAAAGCTTTTGATACAGCAGATGTACACAGCAGTCTTTTATTTGTAGTTTCAGAATATCAAATATACAGTTAAAATCTCCTCCTAATATTAAGTTGCCTTTATAATTATTGTAAATGAAATCCAAGTGTTTTTTAACAGTTCCTGTTCCAATGCCTGGGAGCCAGTATAGATTGGCTAGAGTCCATATTCTGTTATTAGATTTAACTATTACTAATGCCATAAGGCCTTCTTGATCTTCATATTTATAAATGATTTCTGGGTTAATCACATTTGTTTTCCATAAAATTGTTACCCCATTTGTCTTTGTCTTATAAGTGGATTGTGCCAATATAATATATTCCTTAGGATTCCATTTGTAATTGTCATTTGTTTAGAAATGAGTTTCTTGAAGGAGGACAATTTGTGCTTTGTTCAATTTTAAATATTTCAGTAGATTTGATCTCTTGCTAGGATTGTTTAAACCATTGGCATTTAAAGATAATAAAGTTAAATCCATTTTAATTTTTTTTAACCGCGGTGGTGGTGCTTTGGTAGGGTTGTCGCCTCACAGTAAGACGCTGTCCAGTTCGATTCTCAGCTAGAGCGTCTTCTGCGTGCAGACATGTGTGAATGGGTGTACCTTTGTTGAAGGTTGTGCATCAGGGCTGGCAACTCGGCACGTAAAAATCAACTGCCAATCATTAGTGGACCGGAGTTCCGCTGTGGCAACCCCTAACCGGGCAAAGCCGAAAGACACAACAAGACTATGTATTTTTTGTTTTATTGTGACTATTAAACATTTTCCTCTGATAACTATAAAGTATATTTTTGCGCTTTTAAAGGAAATTATCAGTTTTATACTTTGAGTGTTTATCAATAAAGTAATGTTTTGTTCAGGCATACTAAAATTGTTTTTGTGAAATAACAAATTTAAATTAATAAATGTTAACAAAACTAAGATCCGCACTAGCCATGGAATGAAAATCATTACTAATCTGATGGATAAACCTAAGTCCATCAGATGATCACTCATACCTTGAGAATCCAGAACATCTGAGCTCCATAAATTGAATTATCATATGGAGAATATTGTAATAGGAATAAGCAATATTTATATTATTTTGAACAGATATAGTACTATTGTGGATTAGACAGAATTCTAATACAATATAAATGTCTACTTATTGTATAAGCAATTAATATTTACATGAAAGATAGATGACAAGGAATTCAGTCATAGTAAAGTAGGATGGTATCATATATAAAACCTCAGTAAAAGATTATAGCACACAGTTATTTGACATATTCACCCTTATTGATGAAGTATTTCAAAACTTATTACTTAATATAAATAGATGGTAATAATATTTATATCTAATGTTTATAATACAATGTATTTTACTGGATATATCAGAAGTTATATTTCATTGTTTGCCAGCATTTAAGTAATCACTTTGTTTGTTGCTAACTTACTTAAAGCATCAAGTTTGTTTTATGTGAACATTGATGAAAGTTACTGCATTTTAATTATCACTGCATCCATCTTTCCCCCATTTCCTACACATAAGGATTTTAATATCTGTCAATTCTTATTATAAAATGGGTGAAATTATAGGTTAAAAACAACAAATTCACTTATTGTGATTAATGATTGCAAGTTCCCTTTTAAATTGGCATTTTATGGCATATACTGAATGTTTTTAGATTTAAATGGCAACATTCTATTTTGTATAATCAACAAAGGTTAAACTGAGTGATTATTGTCAATTTAATACTATTTCTACAGAATGTGATTGTTATATTATGTGACATTCATAGTCCAGGCTTCTATTGTTTCCCTTGAACAACTTTGTCAGTTTGATGTCATGCATAAAACATTAGTTACCTTGGTAACAGCTTAAGTATTATGTATGGTCAAGATAGGTTACAAAACCACAATTCAAGTGATGTTATATGCAAGCCCATGTTATTAAACTGAGTGTTTATTGTCAATTTAATACTATTTGTTCAGAATATGATTGTTACATTCTGTGATATTTCAAGTTCAGGCTTCTATTGTGTCTCTTGAACAACTGTCAGTTTGATGTCATGTATAAACATCAGTTACCTTGGTAACCGCTTAAGTATTATATATGGTCAAGATGGGTTACAAAAACTACATTTCCAGTTAAAGGAAATACATGACTTGTTATGCATATTTACTTATATAAGAAAATCATCATGCTTCCCCTTGATGTTCAATGTAGTGTATGCCATTTATGACAGGTTAAGACATTAGTGTTATTATACACAAGCCCATGTTATTAAATCCTGTCTTTAATATCTAAATTCAGCAGACTGCTTCAACTTATACGATGATTATATATTTATGTATAGATTTACTAAAATCATACATTACATAACTATTGTGTGTGTGTGTGTGCATGTGTGTGTGTTTTTTTTGGCTGTTGCTTAGTTATTTGAGACACTACAAGCTGTAATGCTTATTCTTATTATTAGCTCCTTCCAAGCATGTTTATACAAGTCCATAGACTTTTAATTGTGAGACCCTTCTAGTTTCTTATTTGTTATATTTCCATCCTTACATACACACATATCAGTACTTCAAAATCAGTATTTGTCCTGTTCCATTTTACCAGCCTGTTCCATGCAGTGGCCACTCTGTCAGTGACCACTCAACACACCTTCCATTCCCACAGATATTTTGATGAAGGAAATCTGATTACTCTCTAGCACAATCCCAAACACCCCTAGAATCAGCTATCCCCATATGCCCAGCACGTCCAAGCAAGCTCACCTCCCAGACCAGTGCAAAGGGTACTGCACAAGACCAAGTGCTCTTAGCCTTTGACAATAACTCAGACTTCCACTCTTATGTAAGTCCTTAATGTGCTTGGACCAAAATGCATTTTAAATATAAAATTGAGCTTATTATTATTTTTTTTATCAAGAATCAACTTAATGAGCTAAACAAAGTGTTGGGAGACCATCAATATGTGTACATGTGGTTTAAAACAGCCCTTTTATTATATATATTTTTTTAAACAAAAACATTGCCAAGGATCATCTTGGAGGTTCCTTAGAGATGTTAAGCATTATTGTCACTCTGTTCCATTAGCATAGCAATCTGGAAGCATCTGTATCTGTTAATATGTCTGTGTACTGCATACCAGAGGCTCGCAATGCACCTGAAGCAAAGCTTCACTTCACTGCAACTTCAAGCCTAAATTCCTTCCTTTTTAGCGAGGCAGCAGCCAGGAAAAGAACGGAGAGCAAACAGTTCAAAAAAAAAAACTCCCAACAAGCCTCCACAACAAGAGCTAACACATTCTTCCAGCCTTCCCACCTCTCACTCAGCAGATGTATAAACAAACTATTGTCTGCCCAAATATCCCAAATCACAATTTTATCCACCCCCTTCCCCGGATCCAGGCTAAAACACCAAATGTCTTTTCCTAATACACAAGCATCAGTAAACCTTGATCACAAGCTGCAACCCACAGCTTTCCGGAGACGAAAACAGCAACATACAACAGCTGCATCCACAAACACCATGTCAGGCTTAATCAAAAAGCACTCGAAGCTGTGATACCTGCCATAATTGATATTAATTATGTTTAGACAGAATAATAATGACATTTATACTAGCTGCCAGACACGGCTGCATCCACGCACACCATATCAGGATTGATCAAACAGTACTTGAAGCTGTGATACCTGCCATAATTGATATTGACTATGTTTAGACAGAATAATAATGACATTTGTACTAGCTACCAGACATGACTGTATCCATGCACACCATATCAGGATTGATCAAACAGCACTCGTAGCTGTGATACCTGCCATAATTGATATTAACTATATTTAGACAGAATAATAATAACATTTGTACTAAGCGCTTGCTACTATTATTCAACCAGGATATATATGACATTTCTAAATCATACTTTAATAGAAGAAGGCATTAGTCTCCATGACAGCATTTTTTTTTCAAAACACTCTACTGTTACTGCTATTATATATTATATTAATTTGTTACATTTGAGTCTGAACTCTGATGAACCATACCTTGTTGAATTAGTTAATTAATTACTTAAATTATTATAAGTAAAAACAATGAAAAATGAACATGATAAGTATTCACTTAGTTCAAGTAGGGGAATAGAAACTTCTATGTTTATATTATAAGTTGCTTTGTTTGGCTTATATATAACATAAATAGTAATCCAGCTTCACCTACCATTGTTTGTGAAAAATTACTGGACTCTTTGAATATTCTGAATAAATCATTACTGTTTCTCAGTTGTTTAAGAAACCCTCCTTTTTTTTTTTTTTTTTTAATAATAACAGATGAAAGTGATGTACCATATCAGTTGATACTTTGAGAGATGTAGTTGTAAGAGTTATTTTTTTCGGACAGCTATCTTGGAATCATTTTTTTTTTGTTTCTTCTTTCTACCATCAGTCCAAGGATTTGTTTCTTTTATTCTTTTAAGAGAAGGGGCCATCCATTCCATTTCTTCTGGGATAGACACTATGTTGTTATTTTTGATGAATATAGTAGCTTCTTCTAAGTCATTAAAGGTTCTTATCTCATTGGCAAAATGTATTTTTATCTTGGCTGGAAAGGCCAGCTGTGCTTTAATGTTGTTTTGTTTCAACAGTTTTATTATTGGCCAGACTTTTTTCCTTTGTTCTAGTATTCTGGAAGAATAATCATTGTCAAACCTTATCAGGCTTTGATTGTGTTTTAAGGGTGATTTTCTCCAAGCAGATTTTAATATTGGTTTCTTGTCCAGAAACGAAAGAAATGTTATAACTATGGATTTAAGTGGAGTATTTGTTGCATTAAAAGTAGGTTTCCTCAGTGATCTATGCACCCTTTCAATTCCAAATGAAAATCTCTTTCAAGACTAAACATTCAAGAATCCTGGTTAAGAATGAAATATTGTTTTCTCCTTCAGTGTTTTCAGGCAGACCAAAGATCCTTATGTGTTTCTCCTTTCCCTGTTTTCTAAGTCATATATTTTGTTAAGCAGCAATGTATTCTCTTTAAGCAGAAATTCTTTTTGGAATTCTTCCTCTTTGAGTCTCCCTTCAATGTCATTTAGCGAAGTCTCTATATTTGTTATTTTTGTATGGTGTTGCTGTAATAGTTTCTTAAGAGTATCAGTCTGTTTTTCAGAATTTAATTTGAGGTTTTCTAAGTCATTTTTAAAGTCATCCATCTTCAAAGTTAGTTCCTGTAAGGTAGATGTCATCAATTGCAGTTCTTTTTTCAACGCAGAATCTGGATGAGAATTCCTTGAATTGTTCATATTCAGTGACTCAATATATCTCCAAGTTACGACAGAAAAAGTTTTGTATATCTCCACCATAATTTATATTTATGTAGTTTAGTAGTTTATCTATAGATTTCTGATGTTTTAAACTTGAAAATAATAAAATTTTCCTTTATTATTATACTAGTTTATGGAGCTCTCAAAATTCACTGCTCTCAGTTAGCCAGCTATGCTCCACCCCACTGATTCCAATCTTGTTAGAAGCATTTGACATAAATTTTACTTTTTTATTCAAACATTTTTGAGAACTTTTAATGAGCTACTAATGTGAAATAAAAAAGTGATAATTAAATGAATTGAACTCTTGACATGGAATTTTGTTTTCCTTGCAAAAGAATTGTGTTTCTGTCAGACAGTGTTGTTTGAAGACTGTGTTTTTGGAAGAAATCATGTCATTTTACATATTTTTCTCTCATCTCCACAAACAGTGCCATGGTTTGCTCTCTGGGTTGGAATAATGTTGAACCTAATAGTGACATGATCAAATAAAAAAATCGTGTAGAACTGACATCGAGGAGGTATGTCATGTAGTTTGTATGCTAACATCTCAGGAACTCGTCAAACGTGCACCACCATGATCCTTCTTTAAGCACAACAAAATGTCTTACAGTGAGGCTATAAAACAATCAGTTCCAAAGCTTCTAGAAATAAAATTAAGTCTCAAGAAAAATCAGGTCACTCATCCACCTCATGCATTACCTCCCTAAAAGTGTCACCCTGAGCAAAAATATTCCGTCTAGCACTATGAACCACAGCAGCAACAGAAATATTTAAGTGGCAGGTGGCTCTATTGTCAAGCACAGTGACTCATCACTCACAAGGCTAGACAAGAAGATGATTCATGCACCAGGATCTGTGACATCACAAGAACCTTAAGGAAGCCAGCTACTGAGAAGTACAAGTACAACATGGTAATGTTATATGTGGAAGTGAAGACCGAGTGCTAAAAAATGGGAATACAGTCGGCAGCACTGGCAACAGAGCCTTTATTCCACAACATATTCAAAACATTCATTAAGTGCTTTCATCCCTCAATGGGAATATTTTTTTTTTATTTTGAAGGAGAAAGCTTTAGGCAGGTTAAAGGTGGTGCTATGGGTGCAGCCTGCACTCCCATATATGCCAATGTGGTTCTTTTGGCCTGTGAGAAAAACAAGGTTTTTACTTTTGAATTTTATAAATATATTAAAATGCATATTAGATTTCTGGATGGTATATTTATTGTATAGAATGGAGCAGTTGATAAAAATTAATGATTGTATTGCTTTTTTCACAGTTCTTTTAACTTTTTAAAATTTATTTTTAACTTTGATAAGAAAAAGGTAAATTATTTGGATATAAATATCAGTCTTATGGATGTTGGTTTGAAATCTGAAACGAATAGGAAGCCCACTTTTAGCAGCTCATACTTGCACTACACTAGTCCTCACCCTAATTCCTTTAAGATGAATTTCATAAAAGGCAGGGTATTAGGGTAGCTAGGATGACGTCTACAAGAGAATACTTAGAAACAGAAAGGAATACTTAGAAATTGATGTTTCTTGAGAGGGGTCACCCAGAAATTATGGTGAGTGATATTCTTAATGAAGTAAAGTACCTCTGGGGTATTAAATACAAACCACTTTTATGGAAGGCCCCCCTAGGGAAGCAGGAAGTTAAACATCATGAGGCAAACAATGATGGTGCTTTCATGGGGGCATGAGTGGTAACATATAGTGGTAGTTCTAGGGACATTAAAATATTATTAAGAGTAATCAGAAGTTTTTAAAGACACAGAAGATTTAAATAGTATTTTAGGAGATGAACCTCTTTTTGTTTATTTGACCATGGCTAATTTTAAAAAAGCTATTGGAAAGACCTAAAGGTTAAACTAATGTAACAGAAAACCAGGAATCAACATTAAAATGTGGTTCCTGTAACCAGTGTTCATATATTCTGGAGAAGAAATTAATTATTTAAAAAAATAGTTAGATTCTAAGGTCATATTTAAAGCAGAAAAGTATGCTACAACAGGATTGGTGTATTTGGCTATATGTTCAGGATGCAGTAGTCTTTATGTGGGGAAAACTGACAGGATGCATAGAAAAAAGGACCTATGAATATAACTATTACATTGCAAGGAATAATCCTAATAATGCCTTGGCAAAACATGCAGAAGTATGTAACGTGCAAAAAATAATTTTGGGATTATAGATACTGTAAGAAAAAATCCCAGGGGAGATGAATGGGAAAATTTATTGGAAGACAAATAATTACTTTGGCAGCTTAGACTGAATGCTACAGTGATGCAGTGGCTAAATTCTTGGCTAGGCTTGTAAGGGCCTCAGGGCCAATAGCCTAATAACTTCTTATGATCCTATGATCATATAACTGGGCTTAATGGCAATGTTTGTGTTCAGCCAGTACTTAGAATATGAGCTGCTAGACTATAAAATAATTATTCCTGTTTAGTAATTTTGATGAAAAGTAACTTCCTATGATCCTATGATCATATAACTGGGCTTAATGACAATGTTTGTGTTCAGCCAGTACTTAGAATATGAGCTGCTAGACTATAAAATAATTATTTCTGTTTAGTAATTTTGATTAACTTTCCTTTGGTTAGTCATCCCTTGACAGCTGTTATGTTTAATATTCCTATTTTATATTTCAGTGTGACATGTTTCTGTATCGTTTATTTTTATTTTTTTTATTTTATTTGACATTTGGTTACTGGGAAAGTCCTACTGGGTGAGTGATCCATTTTCAGCAGAGGCCTGGTGAGAAAAGCTCTACTAAAAAGAAGACTAAATGAAAGTTTTTACAGTATTAACAGATGCAAGTATAATATAATTATATATAGTAGTAGAGTGGTTCAATACACATGAATAGCAGTGTACAAATGTAAGCAGTATTCTGATAATAAGTTATTAATTAAATGATCGATTTGTACAACAGATGAAAAAGAATTTGTCTAGTTAAGTTGTTTGTCATTGACTGTCGTATTTACATATGTACTTATATAGATGAAGTTATATGATATGTGGGAAACAGAAGAGGGTTTAGAGTTACTCTGAATAGGATAAGTAAGTTTCAGGAAACAGTAGTGAGAAAGTAGTTAGTGAGGGATAGCAATTGAGTGAGTTACTGGTTTAGTGAAAGCTGGGTTGAGTATACAATAGGAGTTTGTTATAGGGTATAACATACCATGAGGTCAGTGAGAGTTGAGGATGAGAATATTGTAGTATGAATGAGTATATGATGTCAGTGGAGCAATATGGCAGGTTATAAGAAGTGATTATGAGTATCAAGAAAATAAAAGAGGAGAGTGGAAAAAAAGGGGGAGTCACTGAGTTACAGTAAAGTGGTTGGTGTTCAGTTTGATTTTAAGCAGGGACAGTATTGTTGAATATTATTACTTTTTCTTGTCTCCCCATTAAACTTTGTGACTAGCTACATTGTTTTATTTGGCTGTATATGTATCTTTAATATGCTATATATATTCAGTAAGGTATTTTTATACATTCCACCACAAATATATTTTTCCATTTGGTATGTGTGGTTTTAAATTTTACTTAGTAGCAACAGATGTTTTATCATATTGGTATTTTAGTACTGTATCTTTAATTTTTTAATTAAGCTTTCTTAATTTGTTTGAATATTTAAGGAAGTGATACAATAGTAGTTTTTTTAATTGGTTTGAATATTTAAGGAAGTGATGTAATGACAGAAGTTGCTCTGGTGAAGTCACCAGTGAGTAACGAAATTGCTTAATGAACATGAACGTCTTGAATGTTTTGTGGAATAAAGGTTCTGTTTCCAGTGTTGCTGACTGTATTCCTGTCTTTTAGCACTCAGTCTTCATTTACTGGTTTGTTTTGGAGTGCTATTCTGCTATTAAATGTGGAAGTGCATGAACTGAGACATAAAACCCTGAGGGATATAGAGAGACATATGTCAGGACTTTCCATGCATGCTATAAATGCATGTAAGATACTAGTCTTGAGTGGAATCCTTCCTTCACCTCAAATGATGACAAAAAACGATAATTGGCTTAATAATTGCTTAAATAGCTGGAGTCATGCAAGCTGATGCAGTATATGTTAGTTTGACATAAGCTGCTCACCAGTGGTCAACTTGCTTCACTAAGAATCATCTGTACCCCTCATTTCAGAGCTTCTGTATACTGGCTAAAGCCTTTGCTGCACCCCCCAGTGCCTTTTTAGGCAGAGTCCCTAAATCTAATTATATTAGGTTATCTCTCCTCAATGCCAGAAGTTTAAACAGTAAACTGCACTCCTGCATTAGGAAAACATCCATGTATGCTATGTTACTGAAATGTGGGTTAAATGTAAAGATAGCATTGCTTTTATACCAGACTTTTGTGTTTTTATGACTTTAGATCCAGTGTCGACTGTGGAGGTCTCCTTAAGGAAATATTGCCCCTAGTCAGATCCCTAAGGATGTATAAAATGAAATCCTTGAACTACAGATCACTCTAGATAGGATTAAATATCAACTACTAGAATGATGACCATGTAAAATTCCTGACTGTTCTAAATGAGCTCCTTATTAACAAAAACCCCTTTATTTTGAGTAACGTTAACTAGCCTGCAATAAACTGGGGCACTTATATCTCCAATGTAGGATGTGCCCAAAAACTCATGGGCTTGATTAAAAAACTTAATCAAAATGTCCCTTGAGCACTATTTAAATAAACCTACTAAGGGACATAGCATTTATGACTGGATTCTTGCAAACATGGCTGAATCTTGCACCAACTCCCAGGTAACCAGTGAAGTCTGATAATAAAGTTATAACCTTTTCCTTTAAACTCTCAAAAGCTCCTACAGCAAATCTCACTAAATGTAATGACTATAAACATGCCAACTGTAATCTTCTCAGTGATGAAATATCAAAATGTACTTATGAATGCACCTCCCCATGACCTTATTACAGCAGCTAGCTTCACAAAGGAATTCTTTACCCAGTAAGAAAAAATCATAGAGATAACAGAACCAACCATCACAGGAAATTCAAAAACAAACAACTCTGATAGTCAACCACTATAAATAAATAAATCTACACCAAAAGAAAACTCATCAAAAACACTATCAGGTCCACTAAAGTAGCCCATGAACTTATTCTATCCCCTGAAGCCAAAGATAATTATAAATACGTTTTTAGCTATTTTAGAAAACTAATGCATATATATATATATATATATATATATATATATATATATATATATATATATATATATATATAGATTCACTTTATAGTGTTGAAATACTGAAACATTGAAATGCAGTATCACAAAACTATAAAGTCGAATCCCCAAAACACCGAACACACACAAACGCGAAACCCACAACCGCGAATCTACAAATTCCCATCAAACACACATCTCACACTACAAAACACATACATACACCAGCGTACATACCTCCCAACACTTCGCTACAAGAAACATAACATGCACACAGCCAAACACATACACACACCTACCCTTAGTATATGTAGAGGGGCAAACCCCCCCTGCACCCCCCCATGTGGGGGGCAAGCCCCCCACAGCCCCCCTACTTATATATACTAACTCCAAGGTTGCACAGCACTCCAAAAGACAAACAACCCAGCATCACACATTCCACAGCCCCCCCGCACAAACATACATCACTTACACACAAACTCCAGCAGTCCCAACACTAACACATTCACACTGCACAACACCTACCCTAACCCACACCTCAAACATCCTAACACACTCAAACACACACAAACCCTACCCAAAACCCCAAAAAAGTACACTACCTAATGCGCTATCTGTACTGCAGGTATGACATCCTCCATTCAACACTTCCAAGTTCGCGGTTTCCGTCCATTTGGCTTTACAGGCTCGAAATTCTAAAATTCTATATTTTAGCATTTCGAGCATGTAAAGTGAACCCATATATATATATATATATATATATATATATATATATATATATATATATATATATATATATATAGATACAGGTAGATATAGATAGATATATAGATATACTGTGTCCCACATTGCTCTAAAACTTATTGATAATGGCCATTATCATTGCAAACAAATTTAGTTCCAACTGCAGCTCATAGACTTCTATTCAAAGCCATAATATATCTGAATCACTTAATCCCCTAATTAGTTCTAAAGATCTTTTATTGAAAGTGCTAAGACCAAAATTACTACCTCCATGAGACCTGATGTTGTTTGTCTTTCGACTTTTCCGGGTTAGGGGTCACCAGAGCTGAACTCCGGTCCGCTAATGATTGGCAGTTGTTTTTTATGGTGTCGAATTGCCAACCCGACACCCAACCTTCAACGAAGGCTCCATGAGACCTGATAATATACCTAATTACTTAATTATATTACAGACCTAGGAACATTAGAAGCCACGTATGCAAATCCAGGGAGCATATTATTGTTGCGCTACCTTTGTGAGGGGTTGATCCTGTTTATTTAAACTGGTAAACTTTGAAAGAATTACAGAGGCTATTGATGGTGACCATGCAGTGCATGTGGTATAGCTTGATCTGGCCAACGTTGTCAGTACCAATTCCTCATGCAGACATCATACAAAAGTTAAATTCTATAAAAATCAAACCATATGTGGTAATATGAATCACAAACTGTCTGTAAGACAGAACCCACATAGTGTGAATTGTAGGCAACATCAAAAAGAATTAGTTCTACTATGAAATGCCAACTTCCTGTAAGTAAATGCCCAAAAACCAAGAGGGTGAAATACTCCTTTCTGATTATTTTTTGCAGGCCACAAGTCCCCCAAACCCCCTGAACTTATATATACCAAACTCCATGGTAGTACCAACTTGAAGAAGGCAGAAATTTCCCTAAAAAGTGAATCATTGCCAGAACACACTTAGAAATCATACCAGTAATGATTCCATGTGAGAAAAAGCATTTAGTATTACACCATTTGTCTTTTTTTCTGCAGGCTACCAATGTTTGGGGAATTTCTCCTCACAAATGTGTATATAAGCCAAAAATATGATATGACCAGCAGTGTCTATCAGAGCTCAGTGCTGAGACTTTTTTTTTGGTATTTGCTTCTCAGACCTTTAAGCAGAAAGACAAGATCTTTGGGAACCACAGTCTGGAGATGACTGCAGATTTTGCGTTGCTGTTAATTCACACTATTTCACCAGACTCTTGAGAATGAACTCTCCCCACTAAACTCAGTGTAAATAAAATGGGCTCAAACTAAATGCTAAAATGTGTAGTAGCATCCCTTTTAGTGGACAACCACTCTCTTCATCATAGTGTAATGAAAAATGCAAATGTAGTCAGGTATCTGGCTAGCTGAGTAGGCATCTCCCTGTCTTGCCATCATTAGACAACAGTTGCCAGCAAAGCCTTCTGTTTAGCTCAGCTATTTGCCAATGGAATATCATCAAATTCTAAAGAGGTAATGACTACATTATGGACTAATCAGGCCAGCTGTTAAGTGCAATGCCACCTCCGAGATGTATCTCACAAAAACATATCAAACAATTACAAGGACCCAGTGGTTCCTAAAAAAAAAATCACAGGCTTAAAAGTCCCTGTGATACCAAGACACTCAGGAAGCACTATCACTTTATTCAGTGTTTTATAGACATTTTAGTGGATATTTCTGTCTCCCTTACTGATTTTCCTAAACCTCCTGTATCTCCACAGATCCAATATCTCCACCTCTACCAGAACCACGGACCTAAATCTTAATTAACAGTTAAAGAAAACATAGTAGCGGGACAGATTTATAACCCAGTGCTTCTCAAGCCTCTGCAATGAACTATAACTTACTATTTTCCTTTAAACATAACCTAGATGACTGGATGGATGGATTGCAGCAAATTTACTCTGGGATTGACTAGTATGGCCCTTTTGCAGAAAAAAGGTGTGGCCTGAGGAATGGTACTGGCAAAATAAGAATGGTCATAGGGTTCAGTGGCCTAGGAATATCTATCAATCAATGATAAATGGAAATTTCATCACCATTTTAGCAGATGCAAATATCACTGACTCTTTTTGTTTGTGATAGTATTATTTTTATCAAACAGACAAAGTCCCGAACTAAAAGTTAATTGCCCTCCACTATTATTAACAATTTTCTAGCATTTCTAGCATTTTTATGCCCATATTCAGATTTCAGTATATAATGTCTAATGTAAATATTTTGTGTTAATACTTTTATGTAGCTATGAGTTTGTATTTTGTTGGAAACTGAAATTAAAATGCACTAAGAAGTGATACCAACATTACTTGTCCATGTACAAGAACCAGTGCAAAGCTTGAAATTGTTTGTAAATACAGAGAAAATGTTGAAGAATCTATGGAATATAACAGAGTAAGAATCTAAATCAATCCCCCAAATAAAAGCACAGAAATCTTCATTAATCACTGTATCTGTGTTTAAACAGTGATAAGTAACATTCATCTAACAGCATTAAAAGCTACCTGATACTGTGTGAAATGATATATCTTTTTTATTACCAGACCAAGAATACTAATAGAATATCAAACAAATAATATTAGAACAGTTATGCTGTTAAAGTAAAATTGTGTGTTTATTAACATAAAAAAGCCCGGAATCACATGTTTCTCAGAAAATGAAAAGAAGCTGAGCTATCATGAGACCCCTGAGGTAGTGGTTGAGTTTTACCATATCTGTCAAAAAAGGTACTTCTGAAAAGCATCTATATATATATATATATATATATATATATATATATATATATATATATATATATATATATATATATTAAAGATCAGAAACAGATGAGACACTGAAAAAAAATTGCTTTATAAGTAACCAACAACAGACCAAGGTTCACGTAGGTGCTGGCATAAATTGTGGGAAGTCACATAAAAATCAATACAGCAACTGTGGCTTCTATAGTAAAAAACATACAACTTTTTTAACGAATGTTGAGTGCTTTCATCTGTACAACTTCGGACCAGTAAGGTTTCCTTTCCTGAAGGAATCAGTGAATCTCAAGGATTAGGTCTACTTACCTATTTGTAAACAATGTAAAGCATTTTATGTGGGCAAAACCAAAAGGAAACGTTCTAAATGGATTTATGAACACCTTTATGATATAAGAAAACAAAATCTAAATAATGCTGTCTTTAAACATTCTTTGACCTGTGACGGGTTTTTGGGCTTTGGTATCTTGGAAATTATTGCACATGAAATCAGAAGTGGTAAGTGGGAGAAGCGTATTGAATATAAAGAGCTTCTTTGACAGGTGTACCTGGATGCCATCACTTTGCTGATTTGAATGAAACAATTTCTATTTATCCAATGCTCAAAATGAGAAATGCCAAGTTATAAAATTATACTGTTTCTTTTAGTGATGAGTTTGTTTTGCCTTCATTAATTATTTAAGCACCTCCACAAACATGTTTTTAACATAATAAGTGGATTTTTTGTGTTTTTATCTTTACTTGATTTTACTGATTTTAACAGTTTTTTTACTTAGTTCTTAAATTTAGGGTTGACATAACCAATTGATTATTTTGTGGTGTAGTTTTAAGAACTAACATGTTTGGTATTTTGTTCTTTTTAAACTTATGTCTGGTTATCTATCTTTTGTTCTGAAGACGTCCTAAGTTGTAGGGAGGATTTTTATGTGACTTCCGGCGATTTGAACTGGCCCCTATGGGAACCTCAGTCTGTTGTTGGTTATTTTTTAATTTGATGTTGCACAGCACCACACACTTTGACTGCTTTGTTGCTTTAGAACCAACTGATAATGTACAATGAATACGAAAAGTTCAATTTAGTTATACATTTTCTAGTCTTAGTTACATTTCTTTTTAGCAGATATTTTAGTAGATTTGGTTTCTTAGAATTATCAGAATTCCAGTTTTTTCTTAAGTCACATTTATAGCCAGTCCATGTACTCCATTTTAGGCAGGTTGTTGTTATTTTTAACATATGACATCAGAAAAAATCATTTCAGTCTACCTAGGTATAACTTATGAACCTTGATGCCCTTTAAGTTCAAAACTTTATCTAAAGGTAAGCAGCCTTTTTCCTTTTCATTGTCCTAGTTGCAAAATTATTTCCCAGCAAATTATATTCCCAGCCTTAACTGGTAAATTATTTTAAACATTCTTCAGAGCAAGTTCTTTATACAAGTATGACACACATTTCTCTGTTATGGATCTTGGTGGTGCATTTGGATTTGGGGAAATTGTAATCAAGGACCTGTGTCAGTCTCCATAGACAGTCCATCTTGAAGGTTCAGAGAGATTTTAATAGTCAGGTTGTTAAGAAGCTGACTATGTTTTCTCCGGCTGTCTCTCAGGTATTCTATATATTGTTATGTTATTCATTCTGCTCTTTTCTCAAGATTTCCTGTCTTATCCCTCAAAATATTATTTTGCTTTAAAAAGTCAGAATGCATGTCTTAGTCTCTTAATAGGCAATAATCTTACATCCATATCATTTAATGATGTTCCTATGTCTGAAAATTTCTAATTGTGTTGCTGAGAAATTTTATTAAAAAGCCTTCATTTTTTGATAAACATTATCTAGTATACTGTCTCCCTTAGTTTAAAATAGTCTTCCATTTTTCCGTGAATGGGCGTACCTTCGTTTGAAGGTTGTGCGTCAGGGCTGGCAACTCGGCACGTAAAAATCTACTGCCAATCATTAGCGGACCGGAGTTCCGCTGTGGCGACCCCTAACCGGGAAAAGCCGAAAGACACGACAACAAGTCTTCCATTTTTCTAGTATGTACTTGTAAACACGAGGTAATTTGTTTGATGGTTTTTTTTTTTACGTGAAAGGTAAGCCTGTGAAATTCTGGAGTCATTCTTAATGAAGAAGTATTTTAATCACCAACTTATTCATGGAAATGTATCACAAATATCAGAAATTATAATTTCAAACTGTTGCCATAGATTTTCACTGGTGACTTAATAACATTTTATTACCAGGAACAATTAGTAGGGATGAAGGAATGTTTCTGTCAGAATAACATTTCTGTGAGAAAAATCTGTCTGGAGCTGTCTACTGGTTTGCCATCTTGTATAGAACCACTTTTAGATTTTTTTTTTTGTTTGGCTTTGCAATCACACAAATATCATTTTGTTACTATGACTCCATTGTACCCTTCCATGTATATTCCTGCACTGTGTGAATGAATCTCTCTTGATCTCGTACCTCCATGATATAATTCTGTTTCCCCATTTGAATTTGGGACTGTAACAATCTTCTTCTGGGAGATTAGAGTCTGTTAGTGCAACCATCTTTTTTCCTGCTCCAAGACAATAATAATAATTCCAACTGTTGTTCATTGTCATCTTTTCGGCAGTGAGTGACTGATATATTACATTTACTTCAATCTCTCACCCTGTTTTCCCTCTGCTAGTCTGTGAAATCCTCACAGTGTTCAAAGTTTCTATTTTCCCTGTTTTGTTTCTTTGTCTTCAAATATATCACAGATTATGTTTTGACTAATGTAGACTGTCACCCTTTCTTGCTCTTCTTTCCTGTCTGAATAAATGATATCATGAAAACTCTAAATCTCTATATCACAGTTCCATTTCTCATCTCTGCAGGATTTTGTCACACCTTCTATGTCTGCTCACCATACTTGTTCCCCCCTCATAAGCTCCCCATTTAATTCCCCTACTCAACATGATTCTACAACCATCTGCTAGTCTTGTCTTCCCTAGTCTCTAGACTTTTTCCACCCTGTTCAGCCATTTTACCTGCTGTCATGAGTTCTGAAACACAGTTCATTGTACATCTGCACAAACCCTGTGAATCTTATTTCTTCCCTAATATTCATATAACCCACGTCTCTTGTTTTTGTCACCATGATTATTTATGCTGGCTTTTTGTCCTATTGTAAGTCTCCCCATCACCCCCCGTCTACTTCAGTTGGCGTAGTCATACTGATATGCATCTGCACTCTGGATTTACTAAGGCTATCCCACTTGGATAGAGAGGAAGGTCATTGTTGGCATGGAAGCTCCTACTTTGCCATGCTGCTGCCAGTCACTCACTATTTCAGACCTCTGCTTCCTAACTGACTTCCTAAGGAAGGTATTATAATCCTGCATCTTATCCTCCTTTGATGTGTTACCACTCATCAGCAGTCACATCTCTGAGAAGGAGAATGTACATCCCTCCGTTTACATGTCCTAACTGCTTCGTAATCCTTTTTCCTGATCAACATTATTACTTACTAAGTTATTAATGCCTACATATACAATGATGCATTTGCACCTTGTGCTATTCAAGGCAAGCTTTTTTTTAATAGTTTGTCTTGTTTAACATCTTTCTTAGGTAGTTGTCACAGGCATTTTACTACTTCATTCTGACTTTCATGCCCACCTAACATTCTATATGACTGAGTCTCTGATGGCTAAAACTTTCATATCACCCTTCTCATTTGCCATCCTCACTCTGACATTTCCCCTCTCTACCGCTCCTGTGCTATTCCTTCTGTCTGAACTGTTTATGAAGTTCATTATTTTCCCACTTGTAGTCATTCTGTCTAAAGTATCTGGTAGTTAAGCATCATGTCTTCACTCTTTGCCCCCTCAGTTCTTTCATTATTCATCTTCCATTAGTACCCACACTTCCACTGGCTCCTCCCCTTTCTCTTCCTTACTTCTCTCCTCCTCCTCCTCTTTACTCACATCCATCATGTACTTATAGTCTGGCACATTTGTTATCTCCTAGCCTTTTCTGCCTACCTCCTTTATCCATCCTGTCTCTTCTACATTCACCTAGGTCTTGCTTTCTACCTGTACATCTCCAGCAAGTGACTGACACAGACTCTCAGCTTTCCAGGCATCCTTTTTAATTCAACTACCTCTGCTTATAGCGTCCCATTTCTCATGTAGGCCCTGTACTCACACACACCCCCTAAAGGTGTCTGGCCTTACTGTCCTACTGCACTAGAACAACTGGACTACTTTTGTCCCTCCCCTTTTCTTCCACCCCTTTTCATATTTCCAAGCTTTCTCTGTTTTGTTTTAGTATTTCAGTTATTTGAATACGGTATTATTGACTGATTCCTCTTGAGATACTCTTAATCTATGCTTGCTTTTACTTGCATAGCAGCTGCTTTTGGTGACCTTTCCTGCAGTAAATCATTGAAATTCTTCATTGTTTGACTTGCCTTTTATATTCAATGGTATTTCCTGCACTGTTCCTCCATCCTCTTGCTGTGTTATATCTGCTTGCTAGTACTAGTTTGTCTTACTTCAACTTAGAATGCTAAATCAAAATTGATTAAAATCAAAATTATAATTTTAGTTTAGAATTTGCTTGGGAATCTTTTTTCCACCTGTATCTTCTTAAATCTTTACAGAGATTCACTGAAAATTATACAGGAAAATTAATGCTAAGCTATTTGAATTATTGCATATTGTAGTCACACACAGAATGCGAGAGGGACCACACTTTAATATATAAATTGGCTATCAGAAAATGTTCTACTTTCTAACTGATTTTCTAGTATTTGATATAATTATTTCTGGAAAACTTTTTCTGGACTAATTCTGTATCCATCATGAGGGTTTTATAGATAAAATTAAAAGAATGGCCATGAAGAGTTTCACCTTTCACTTAAGGTCATTGGGACAAGAATAAATACTATCATGACAGCTACTCAACATAATGATCACAAACTCCACTTTATGTCATTATATAATGGAAGCGGACCCTGCAGATGTGAAATTTGCAGATAGCCATATCACGTGCAGAGTGATTACTTCTAATTAGGAAAGTGTTGTGTGATCGTTGTGGCATACTGTCTCAGCCGCTGTGTGGAAATTATTTAATTTTCAGAATGCCTGCTTTCAGAGTTTAAATTTGCTTAAGAATATCTCACATTTGTTTGTTGATGTGTTTCTCCTAATCACAGTATTCATGGCTTGAATGTAAGGTAACTGCAGTATACATTTAGTGGTCATGTATAATGTGATGAATAAGCAACAGCTGGCAGTGTTACAAAGAAAAGAAGGAGAGAATGTACCACAGAACGACTTAGCCCCAATAGTCATGCACTAATTTCACTGTGTCTGGGGTACTGCATCACAGTAGTCATGCACTAATTTCTCTGTGTCTGGGGTACTGCACCACAGTAGTTATGCACTAATTTCACTGTGTCTGGGGTACTGCACCACAGTAGTTATGCACTAATTTCACTGTGTCTGGGGTACTGCAGTAGTTATGCACTAATTTCACTGTGTCTGGGGTACTGCACCACAGTAGTTATGGATTAATTTCACTGTGTCTGGGGTACTGCACCACAGTAGTTATGGATTAATTTCACTGTGTCTGGGGTACTGCACCACAGTAGTTACGGACTAATTTCACTGTGTCTGGGGTACTGCACCACAGTAGTTACGGACTAATTTCACTGTGTCTGGGGTACTGCACCACAGTAGTTATGCACTAATTTCAATGTGTCTGGGGTACTGCACCACAGTAGTTATGCACTAATTTCACTGTGTCTGGGGTACTGCAGTAGTTATGCACTAATTTCACTGTGTCTGGGGTACTGCACCACAGTAGTTATGGATTAATTTCACTGTGTCTGGGGTACTGCACCACAGTAGTTATGAACTAATTTCACTGTATCTGGGGTACTGCACCACAGTAGTTATGGACTAATTTCACTGTGTCTGGGGTACTGCACCACAGTAGTTATGGACTAATTTCACTGTGTCTGGGGTACTGCACCACAGTAGTAACGGACTAATTTCAATGTGTCTGGGGTACTGCACCACAGTAGTTATGGACTAATTTCACTGTGTCTGGGGTACTGCACCACAGTAGTTATGGATTAATTTCACTGTGTCTGGGATACTGCACCACAGTAGTTATGGACTAATTTCACTGTATCTGGGGTACTGCACCACAGTAGTTATGGACTAATTTCACTGTGTCTGGAGTACTGCACCACAGTAGTTATGTACTAATTTCACTGCATCTGGGGTACTGCACCACAGTAATTATGCACTAATTTCACTGTGTCTGGGGTACTGCACCACAGTAGTAACGGACTAATTTCAATGTGTCTGGGGTACTGCACCATGGTAGTTATGCACTAATTTCTCTGTGTCTGGGGTACTGCACCACAGTAGTTATGCACTAAATTCACTGTGTCTAGGGTACTGCACCACAGTAGTTATGCACTAATTTCACTGTGTCTGGTGTAATGCACCACAGTAATTATGCACTAATTTCACTGTGTCTGGGGTACTGCACCACAGTAGTTATACACTAATTTCACTGTGTCTTGGGTACTGTAACACAGTAGTATTGCACTAATTTCACTGTGATTGGGGCACTGCACCATAGTAATTATGCTCTAATTTCACTGTGTCTGGGGTACTGCATCACAGAAGTTATGTACTAATTTCACTGTATCTTGTACTCAGTACAGTGATTACACACTAATATCACTGTGCCTGAGGATCTGTACCACAGTAGTTATGCATTAATTTCATTGTATCTGGGCTATTGCACCACAGTAATTATGCACTAATTTCTCTGTGTCTGGGGTACTGCACCACAGTAGTTATGCACTAATTTAACTGTGTTGGGGTACTGCACCACAGTAATTATGCACTAATTTCAATCTGTCTGGGGTACTATAATACAGTAGTCCTGCACTAGTTTCCCTCTGTCTAGAGTACTGCATCACAGTAGTCATGCATTAATTTCACTGTGTTGGGGTACTGCACCACAGTAGTCATGCACTAATTTAACTGTGTTGGGGTACTGCACCACAGTAATTATGCACTAATTTCACTCTGTCTGTGGTACTGCAGAACAGGAGTCATGCACTAATTTCACTCTGTCTGGGGTACTGCACCACAGTAGCTATGCATTCATTTCACCGTGTTGGGGTACTACACCACAGTAGTTATGCACTAATTTAACTGTGTTGGGGTACTACACCACAGTAATTATGCACTAATTTCACTCTGTCGGGGGTACTGCACCGCAGTAGTCATGCATTAATTTCACTGTGTCTAGGGTACTGCACTGCAGTAGTCATGCACTAATTTTGCTGTGTCTATGGTCTGCAGTACCCTGTACCCTTGTATTCTTTTAAGTGATGTGGTTGATATCCCTGTGGCTGGGTTGCTAGCACATACGTGTCAGCCTGATCTGCAAGGTCATGGAATGGATTATCGTGGACCTCATTAACATGGCCATTGGCAACCTCCAAACACTTGATCCCACAAAGCTTGGTTTCATCAAGGGGAGGTTATGCCTGTTAAATCTGGTCAGCTTCTTTGAGACAGTCATCAAAGCCATGGACAAGGGGAAGATGCACCTACCTTGACCTTGCCAAAGCCTTTGATACTATTCCCACCTTGGGTATAATAGATAAACTCTCTCAACTAGGCATCAATCTTTATGTTACCAGATGGGTAGCAAACTGGCTCACTGATAGAACCCACCTATTCAAAATAGGGGACGCCACCTCAGGCAGTAGACCGGTAATGAACAGTGTTCCCCAGGGATCTGTCTTGGGGCCTCTGTTGTTTGGGATATATTTTTCTGAGGTGCAGGCCAAAACCAGTGGGCTGGTGGCTGACCAAGTTTGCAGATGACTGCAAGCTGAGCACTGTCATCAATTCCCCTAATGATGTGGACATCCTCCAAGAGGGTCTCACCCAAACAAATGACTGGTGCTAGATTCATTGCCTCAAACTGAATGCCAACAGATGCATCATCATCCCCTTTGGGGAGAGTGATGTCCCCACAAATTATCACATTAATAAGGTCCTAAGCACACAATCAGTCATGAGGGACTTGGGCACCAAGGTTGATAAACTGACTTTTGACCACTTTTGACCACCATTCAGTTGTATGGAAAGCTTTCTACATGACTCACCCTATTAGGAAGGGTATCTCATCCAGGGACAAGGAGGTCATAACATCCCTATATTCTTCTGTTATAAGACCCATTATTAAGTACAGTGCCCCTTTTGGCATGTACCTTACAAAGCACATGCAGCAGCTGGAGAGACCAATGGGGTTCCTCACCAGGATAATCCAGAGCCTCAAACATCTACCCTACACAGATAGGCTAAAAGCCCTATCCCTCTACCCAGTGTCATACAGACTCCTCAGAGGTGACCTCTGACTGGCACACAAAGCAATTTCAGACCACGCCTTGATGGGACTGCTGCATATCTGCAAGTAAAGCTCCACTTGAGTAACCCACATGCATGACCTCAACTTATGATATCAATAGGACTTGTTGGCAGGACAGATTTGTGTCCTAGAAACCCCCCCCCCTTTTGTGGAATAGACTTCCTGTACAAGTAGAGTACCTCATTGACCCTTTTTAAGCACAACCTGAATAACTGGATGGGGAACAGAAAAAAACACCCCTGGGATTTCACCTGTGTCCCTGCTAGACAGGGGCATTGTGTACTAGCTTGTAGGAACATGGGCTAAATTCTTGGCTTGGCTTGTCAGGGCCTCAGGGCCAATAGCCTACTAACTTCCTATGATTCTATGAAAATGAAGATGTCCTTCCCATGCTGCACAGCTTACGTTGCTTGTGGGTGCTGGCAAGAGACACCATAACGAGCACTGGATGCTGTAGGTCTCAACTATGTCAAACAGCTTTAAAAGTTCTCTTGTCTGATCCATTATGTGTGCTCATCTGACATGGAATTGCTTGTGATTCTTAGTCTGAGCTTGGAAACTTTTGGTAAGGCTTATTTTGCCTGCAGTGGTCCAGTACTGTGTATTTCAATACATCATTAGCTGGTGAGCTACACCATGGCCTTTTTTAGATGGTTCCTTAAGACCCATCTTTTCAGAAGGATACATTTTCAGGATCTTATTTCACCGTTGTCTTCATAGCTTTATTTATTATATTACTTTAAGTTGCAAAGTATTTAAGCCAAAATATTCTGCTTACAGTAGCTTATTAATGAAATGGAAGACTTTATTTTGAGTCCTGCCATGTCTAAATACATGGCATGCATTTTATAACAAATTACCTAAAATTTCATTTTTGTGACTAAAGCAGCAATATAGAGCAATTATCTAGCCCCTAACTACAGATGAACATGAAATATCACTTTAAGAAAAGCTAGTTAAATAACAGAATTTATGGCTGTATCTGTCTTTCTGCCTATCTCTTCCCACCTTCCTTTTTTTATTTTTCTCTGGTTATATAACATATGCTTATTCTTTAACATAGTATGCAGGTTTGTATGAACACTGCTCAATTACAGCTGCAGCCTGTCTTCTTTGACTTAAAGCATACCATGTCTGCTATTACAACTTCCATTCCAAAAAATGAGTAAAATGTAAGCAATCACAACAGGTTGAGGCTTCCCTAACGAGTCCATGAATGTTTTCCTGTCATCTTTGATTAAATCAGGTTATGGTGAGCAGCTGGATTATTCCCGAGTGACTGTGGACCTTCATCAAATCAGAAAATTACCGTATTAATCAGCTAACATGTTGTTTATCCCTCTAATTGCAGTTCCCAATTATCTCACAAGCTAAATTCTTCTCTGTAGAAGTATCTCAGATTATCTGTTTAACAATATCATTGTACATCACCATGAAATCTGTTAATAAGTATAAACAACTTCATCAATTAGATGCCAACAGTTCAAAAGAAAGTGTTTTTCAAACTGTCCACCATATAAAACTTTCATTTATCAGCTTCATTCAGGTTTTCCATTGCACATTTGATTAAAATATAGGTGAAGTAAAATACAGATGTTTCCACAAATATATAGTGTTGCGCATCATACACTTACATGTATTATCTTAAGGTTGTTGCGATAAACAGAATGTCAAAACATGTGGGATAACTCAATAATGAGCCTGTGAGTACAATAACTATGGCTCATAATGTGTCAGACAGAAAAAGCACACATACTTGGCTCTGGGTATCCCCTGTAAAATGATCTTGTTTTCTAAGTGGGAGTACTCATTTACCAGATTTAATTGCATAAATAATCTGTGTAATTTCCTTATGGAGTGTTGTGATGGGCACTCACACTAGTTCACGTTAGTGAAATGAATTGCAGGATTGCCCAGGTACACTTGGTACTTGTTACTTGCTATGTCATGACAACCACTCAGACATGAACATCTTCACTGTTGATAAAAAATAAACAATCTGCTTATTATAAATATAAGCACAGACATTAGGATACAGTAAATATGTAGCTGTCCATACACATACACACAAATACACACACACACACACACACATATATATATATATATATTATATATATATATATATATATATATATATATATATATATATATATATATATATACACTGCTAAATCTAAGTTTATAATGTAGATGTTATACTTTGAAGAAACATTCAATCTACACTCAAAAGTTATTAAGGGGAGTGGCAAACATCTGTTTCAAAGTAGTTTTAAATGACATGAAACCAAACTATCACTGCTTGACGGAGATGCAATCTAACAGTCACCCATTCTTGTGCCCCAGAGCCTGAAATTGCCTAAATCTTCTTTAGCTGTCCACAGCCCTGCAATATCCAGTCTCCCAATTATCTTCTTGCAAATCTGACAAATCTTAAGTCACCATGGAGGATGTGACTTCAATGGCTGTGAGAGTATCCAAATCAGGGAATCAAGATTGGATACAGTATATGGGGCCAGCTGGGGATCACCCTACATCTTGAGGGTATGGCACTCAATGTACATAGATGGGTGTACTCACAAACTGGATGCCTGTACCCTAGATGTAAATCCTGTGGACTGCCCCAGATGGTACATGATAGCTCTGGATCTGTCCCACCCCCCTAACAAAGTTTAACAAGTAAAGGTGGGCATGCCTGGGATATTGGAAGTAGAGGCAAGCCAGAGGTAAGCCAACGGTCTGGTGAGTTCATTAAGAGCTGAGACATTGATATTGCCAGAATTCACCAAAATGAATGAATGAATGCTGACAGCATCCTGATCACACTTCCTTACAGCTTACACCCAGCGTCCCCCTTCACCATGCCCAAGCTAAAGGTCTGCTGACAATGAAAAATAGGAAAAAAATATAATACACACAGCATAAAAGTGCACCACTTTGTATACAGGAACAGGAATGTTATCCTAGCCAGTAGAAAGAAATGTAAGTTTTCACCCTGTGGTCTAATGATGATTTAGTGCACAGTAGCTTCACTACACTTCCCAAGAAATGGGTAAACTGCTCCAAGGTAAAAACTAGATACACTGCCTAAATTGAACAACAAAAGCCTTGTGAAATTATGGATTTTGTTAGTTTTATATAAAAAAAACTATTTCTGTTCCCTTAAGGCAGCCCACAATGATAGTAAAAAAACAAACAGCATTCTTAATAACGTAAATATCTGGGTATAAAATAAATACACTGACCCAATGGAGTGTACCCTTTCTGAGAAGTTACACTACCTCTGACTGTGAAGTTGTTACAAAATATAATTATACTGGCAAACCTTGCTCTTTGATAGTTAAAGTCCTCAGACAAACCATATTAACCAACAACTGCCCTTTCTTCTTATGTATTTAAATGATAGCTCCTTTCTGTACACTCACTGAGAAAAGAATGAAAAATATTAGAACCTGACTAACATTTTGCTGTTTCAGCTTGTGACTGACAAACACATACACTCTCCCCAACAAGTCATAAGAATTTTTTATTGCAGGGATTATATGATGACCTTGCACTTTCATTTACAAGATGGCCTCCACGCCCCTTCTCCTAAAAAAGCAGCTGAGTTTTTTGCATATCTCTGATGCTTGATGGTGAGTAAAGTGAAAAAAAAAAACCCAATTATTGCAATAATGTAGTAATTTCAACATGTTGCTCTTGAACACATATACTCACCCCCAAATGTGTACAAAGCACCTGTCAGAGACACATGGCATTGAGCTAAAATGAGGGGCAATTGAAAGACTGGTGCTTACTTCAGTAAAAACAAAGAAATACAAAATAATTCTGTCCACGCTGTCTTAACATTAATAATGCTTTTCAAGCTCATTTGAACTCTTTCTGTCACTGAAACAGTCGCTACTCCCTCTATTGAAGCACGCAAGCAGTCTGGAGTAAAGGAAATAATGTACCCTCATCCTAAAAATTTGTTGTAAATCTTTTTATAAATGAATTGTCCGACTACAATGTCTTGCAATAGTCCTCTCCCATTAAAAATGTTTCCATCTTCTTCATTTTCACCACAGTGGCATGTGGCATTGCACTCTGTTAATCCAGCCAACCACAATGCTTAGATATGCAGACTGTACCTAACTGAAAGCATTTTCAGCCTGTATGTTTAGTCTCAATGAACAGTTCAACAGTCAGCAGTTACTCAAAAAAGGAAAAAAACGCAGTTGTGGCTCAGCTCTTTCTTGACTTTTTACCTGCTGGTTCATGAGCCAGAGCAGAGCTTATAGTCACGGCCTGGCTTGTCCACCTCTATTAACAAGTAATCATACATCAGCCTTTCCTACCTTCCTGCTATGCAGTTTTCATCCACCTTGTTCACATTGCCTGTGCCAACCAAGGACACTGTGTCATTGCACAGCTGGAGTGATTCAAGTGAAATGTTTTTTTTTTCCAGTCTAAAGAGAAATGTAAAAAATAAATAATTTATTGACTATGTACTTTTAATGCAGCACATAGAAAGCCTTTAGAGCATAAAACACCTGCTTCACAGACATTCATATGCATCATTATATCTTTTAATGCAGAGATAAGAAAGTGACTAATTGGATAACAAGGACAGCTACATCAGACTGGTTCAGCTGGACCTTAGAATGTCCTTGAAAGAGGCTGAGGGCAGTATTGGTCAATGCACAGTGACAGATGTATGTCTAGTCTGTGACCAACCCAGCAAAACCCTAATGTAAAATGGTTATGCTTTTTATCAGAAATCAGAGTGACTAAGATTGGAGAAGATTAACACCTAGAGATCTAGTGGAAAATATGGCTAGAAATACATCTTTGGACTTCAAAAACAAACAAGTTTGGATTCGGCAACCCGAACTGAACTGAACAAACTGAAAAAGTGACTGAAGCGAAAGATGGAAAGACCACAATGGCAAATAGTGAATAAGCTTTCTTCCACTTTATTAAATCGTGGACTTCTTCAGAAAAACCAGGATGCCTCCCTACATCCTGGTTTTATTTACAAAAACAGGAAATGATGTAAAAATAATGTCTTTCGTACATATACATAAAAATTGATTCAATTATAAAACATTGTAACCCAATATTATCATTGTTACAACATATATTTATCCATCAAATTTAGTAATACTTTAAAAAAAGCTTGGTTAAAATCCATTTTTGTTTTTTGTGTATTTTTGTTTTTAGTTTTTTATTTTTTTATTTTTTTATCTTAATTTTTTATTTTATTATATTATATTATGTATTATTTGTTTTTTTGCAGTGAATTCCATTCTATTATTCTTTATCTTAAATTTCCTAAAACCCGACTGAATTCCACAACTACCTCTAATATATATCGTGTTATGATTGTATTTTTCATACTGCAATGCCACTAAAATGTCTATCGGGTGCTGATGAGAACCGAAACTAGATGTCACGTCATTATAAAAATTCAATGGCTCACTATCTAATAAGACCCAATATCTGACAGAACAAAGTCCGTCAATTACACTTCCTTGTGTCACGGCAAGAAAAATGATCTCACCAGAGCCCCTACTGCGATCCAAAATGTACACTAACCCCTGGATAATCCGTGAACATTAGCACCCCTAGATGCCCCTAGGTGTAAACAAATGTAGATATAGTGTTTCATTGATTCAAATCTCTGGTGAGATCATTTTTCTTGCCGTGACACAAGGAAGTGTAATTGACGGACTTTGTTCTGTCAGATATTGGGTCTTATTAGATAGTGAGCCATTGAATTTTTATAATGACGTGACATCTAGTTTCGGTTCTCATCAGCACCCGATAGACATTTTAGTGGCATTGCA
Source organism: Protopterus annectens (assembly GCF_019279795.1). Taxonomy (NCBI): domain Eukaryota; kingdom Metazoa; phylum Chordata; order Ceratodontiformes; family Protopteridae; genus Protopterus; species Protopterus annectens. Next base: position 1,727,973,840 of record NC_056725.1, read on the forward strand.
GTATGAAAAATACAATCATAACACGATATATATTAGAGGTAGTTGTGGAATTCAGTCGGGTTTTAGGAAATTTAAGATAAAGAATAATAGAATGGAATTCACTGCAAAAAAACAAATAATACATAATATAATATAATAAAATAAAAAATTAAGATAAAAAAATAAAAAAATAAAAAACTAAAAACAAAAATACACAAAAAACAAAAATGGATTTTAACCAAGCTTTTTTTAAAGTATTACTAAATTTGATGGATAAATATATGTTGTAACAATGATAATATTGGGTTACAATGTTTTATAATTGAATCAATTTTTATGTATATGTACGAAAGACATTATTTTTACATCATTTCCTGTTTTTGTAAATAAAACCAGGATGTAGGGAGGCATCCTGGTTTTTCTGAAGAAGTCCACGATTTAATAAAGTGGAAGAAAGCTTATTCACTATTTGCCATTGTGGTCTTTCCATCTTTCGCTTCAGTCACTTTTTCAACATCTTTGGACTTGTTACTCTCTTCCATGCTGTAATTTCACAATGGGCTTAGTAACCTCAATGCCTTTGTTGCCTTCTTAACTAAAGTATTAATTCTGTGTAGTCATACGTTCATAGATTAGTACTAGGCTAACTACCCTTGTGGGCCATTTTAAACCTAGCTTATGTGAGAATCAAACCCTGCACTATGCCAACAACTGTAGTTCTATATTCCTGTGCCATTTTGTCTGCTGTTTGGACAGAATGTTGTTCTATAGCATTCGAAACATTAGTACAGGATCCATTGATGGGATTGCAGTATGAGAGACAGCTAATTTTTATGTTCAGATTTTATTGTCACTTGTTGGTTTGCTGCTGTTGCAAATAGGATTCCAGAGGAAGATGTCAAAGCGGACTTTGTACTGTGTGAAAAAAAAAAAAAACGATAAGCACATAGGGGTCAACAGTTACAAAAATAAAATCTAAAAACTAAGTATGATGAACCCCACTGTTCTAGAAGCAAAAAAAAAAAAGAAGTGTATTTAAGCAATATATCCTGTTTGGGTGAGGGTAATGCTGGGCTTATCCATGGGTGGTTTGGTTTGGTCACAATGTCAAAGCTCTCAAATTTACACTAGTGAATAACAACGTACTATTCACATTTTAGAATGTTAATAAAGTTTCATTGTAAAACTCAGGGTGAGCTGGATGAGAGAAAATCCACAACTTTTTAAATCTATTTATCTATACATCACATGATACTTTTCAATGAGTAACCACTCCAGTATCATTACCAACAGTTTATACTGCACACGTGTGTTTTTCACGAAAACTGGAGTATGATTAGATTAGCCAAGGCAAGATATGTGTAAATTTGGTAGTGAAATAAAAAAAAAGAATGACTTTTGCACAGTTTTTCAAAAAAGGGTGTGCAAAATATTCTTTCATTTTGAGTTACGTAAGAAAATGTGTTGTCTGCTTAAATTTCAGAAGACAGTAAATTTATACCACAGAAACATTTAGGAAGCATCCAACTAGGACTTAGCAATATACATTTGAAGGCTAAAATATTCAAAGACCCAGGAGTTATGGTAATTTCCATTTATTTCTAATCAGACAGTTTTGTTTAATTTATGATCTAATGAAACATCTGTCATGACTGTCACTGAGATAAGTGTCATGGCATGGTTAGTTTATGACAGGGCGCACTTCTTGACTACTTTTATTTAAGCAAACTGGCTAAACTTTCAGCTTACCTGAACAGATGCCATTTGCCAGCTTTGCATTAACTTTTTAGGGGCTGCACAGCTGTGTTAGCCAGATTTCATCACTTGATACTGCTCAACATCTATGTTGACACAGTGTTAGTTTTTCACACTGTCTTACTGTCTTGTAATATATACATGAAATACTTTGCCATCCTGCATGTCTAGTACCATTATGTCACTAAAGTCACTTAATGTCAGAAATAGTTGTGACATTTAAATATTTGTAAATTTGTTTGCAATGTAAATAATATAGTGTTTTGTCATATTTTCACATAGCATAGAACTAACTGGATTTAAAAAAAAAATAGAAAAAATATATATACATACGTACAGGAAGAGTGGTTTCTGGCCCCAGAAATTGTAGCTTATTGGCCGTTTGGGAAATTTTTTCCATCTCTTTCAACTTTCTGGTTTAAAAGTTCACATCTGCACTTGTTTTTCACTTTTCCTGTAACTAATTCATAGGTTCATAGATTAGTACTAGGCTAATTGCCCTTGTGAGACATTTTTTAAGCCTAGCCAATTATCCCCTATGAGATTCAAACCCTGTACCTTGTGTTTGTAAGGCAAACACCTTAACCATTAGGCCACCCTCCCAACCCCTCCAGTCCATATACAGATTTGATGTATCTAGGACTATTTGTAAGCTTCTGAGTGGTGCCAAAGTCTGCTCTTCAATTTTTCCCTTAGATCTGCTAGTTCTCTCCTCACCTGCACTTTTACTAGCTTATTAGTTTAGCACTTTACCAGACTTCTTGAAACAATTATTGTAGTACACAAAAGTGCTACCAGCACTAAACGTTCTACAAGGAAACAGCTCAAGTACTTATTATTAATGGCCACCCCTCCAGGCATGTCTAAAGGTCACTTTCCTGTGCTTTGTCCTATTAACCTGGTGAGCTTGGGCATCCTGAGGCAATGTAGCAACTGCCTTATGTACGCAGACAATCTTCTCCTCTTACCTCCCAGCACTCAGACTTGTGAGAGATACACTTATATATCCAAATTGGAAGCAACGCACTCTCCAGCCAAGACCGGAATAGCTGATCAAGAGGAGAAGGTCAACACTTGCACCACACCACATGGAACACATAGCCCTCCAGAACATACATCAGCACTGCCTTCACATAAAAACACAAACCACACGCCCACCATTGTGGAGGCTCTCAATAAAAATTTACCCAAACAGCAGATACCTCCAAGGCAGAAACCCACCTGACCACCACAACACAATGCTAATCATGAGACACATAACTCTCCTAAACAGTGTTCCACTCAACCAAAGCCGATAAGGCAAAACAGCATGTCCAACACACTAGTCATAGGTGACTCGATAGTGAGGCACACTGATGTCCCACTGACTAGGTTGAATAAGGAGAAAGTAACAGTCAGCTGCCTGTCAGGTGCCAGGATCCGCCACATAACGCACTCACTCAGGTCCCTCAATAACAGGTAGAAATATGACTCTGTCATTGTACATGTGGGTGTGAATGACCTGAGACGTACCTCCCTGGACTACATGAAAAGAGACATGGAGGAGCTCTTGGATTATGTAGCCCAGGCGGGTATGACCCTAGCCCTGAGCAGCATCCTACCATCGCCCAAAATTATTCCACAGTACAAGCAGAAAATGATTGATTTCAATAATTGGTTAAGTTTCTGGTGTCATTGTAAGGGGATCCAGTATCTGTCTACCTGGAATGACATGATTGACAGACCAGGATGCTTTGTCAGAGATGGCCTGCATCTGTCACCCCTGGGCTTCCGGATACTGGCCAAGGCACTTGCCACCCCTATAGTGCCTTTTTTAAGCAGTATTCCAAAGACCAAATTACCACCGTAACAGCTACAAACAAATGCAATCTGAGAGTCATGCTGCTCAATGCTAGAAGTCTAAATCTCAAAATGTACTCACTTGAAGCACTCCTTAAAATGGAGAACATCAGCATTTGTGCTGTAACATAGACCTGGTTCAAGGCAGCAGAAAGCATCCCTGCACTACCAGGCTATAACTCATTCCACACCTTTCAGCCCCAGAACTTGGACTGAAGCTCCAAAGGCGGTAGTGTTTCCATATTTATAAAGGATGCGCACACCTCCAGACTGGTAGCCCAACATAACGCATCTGAAATACTTCAGGTGCAGCTAACACTGGGTAAGACAGCGATTCAGGTCATAGCCTGCAATAGGTCCCCAACCATGTCCCAAGACTCACACTCCACGTTCCAAAGCACCCTGGAGAATATTAGGGTCCAACCTAACACTCTCATACTGGGCAACTTCAACTACCCCTCCATTAACTGGGAAAACTACTCATGTACCAATACACTTGCCCAATGCTTTCTGGAATTCATTAATTCCAATGCTCTGGACCAGCTCATTCTTACCCCCACTAGAGGTAGCAACATCCTTGACCTGGTTATTACTAACATGGGTGAATATTGCTCTACACCAATAGTCAACTCCTCCCTGGTTAGATCCAACCACAAACTAATCACCTTGGAAATCCATGTCCCTCCCACCCCCCACCCCCCACAAAGGTAACCACCATGTAAAACACAGGTGAATAACTTCATGGCACCCATGCAAATGGAGAATAGTTGCATGACCGCCGAAGCATACACCAATGCACTGTACGAACATGTACAAAAATGCATGGATCTCACCATACCCAAAAGAACCAAGATGCTCTCCTCGAAAAAATTAAGCCAATCTGGTGGTCCCCTGCCATAAACAAACTCTACAACAGAAAGAGGAAACTGATGCAGAATAACGCAATGTCTCAAGACTAGAAAAACTCCCTTATCAGCCTAAACAAAAGGTTGAGATCCCTCATCAAATCCTCTAAAGCTAGCTATGAAAGCAGAATTGCAGCAGATATTAAAGACAACCACAAGGCCTTCTATAGTTATGTAAAGAATCTCCACGGCAATACCCAGATATACTCTGAGCTACTGCACAATGATACCTCCTATACTGAGCCAACAGATATTGCCAATATACTGGCCGACAGATTCACTGCTAACCTTTCCCCCTCTAACCTCCCCAAAGGACCAATCACAATACCAGTAGATTGCCAGGCACCCAGGATTACTGCTGCACGGGTTAAAACAGCACTGTCCAAGGCCAAGAATACAGCTTCTATGGGACCGGACAATATCCCTGGCTGTGTTCTACATGAACTACAAAGTAAACTGGCACCTCACCTATGTGCCCTGTTCAATCACAGCCTCACCACAGGCTTTGTCCCTACTGAATGGTGCACTGCTACAATCATTCCTCTCCACAAAGGAGAAGTGACTACAGACCCCAGGAATTATCACTCAATTAGCCTGACAAGTCTCATATGCAAAGCTATGGAACGCATTATAATGGACATAATAAACAAGGATATAGGGAATCTCCAAACTCTGGGTCCTACACAGTTTGGTTTTCTGAAGGGTAGATCATGCCTGCTCAACTTGGTCGACTTCTTTGAGTCAGTCACCAGAGCTGTGGATGAAGGCAAGGTGGTTCATACAGCCTACCTTGATCTGGCAAAGGCCTTTGATACCATTCCCCACTCAGGAATCATAGAAAAACTCACTAAGCTAGACATCAACCCCTATATCACTAGGTGGGTTGCAAACTGGCTCACAGATAGAATCCACAGTGTGAAAGTAGCTGACTCCAAGTCAGACTGTCGACCAGTCACTAGTGGAGACCCACAGGGTTTGGTCCTGGGTCCTCTCCTGTTTGGTATCTACTTCTCTGAAGTCCAGGCCAACATGAAGGGACTCTGGCTGACAAAGTTTGCAGATGATTGCAAGTTGGGAGCTATTGTTAACTCTCCAAGTGATGTTGACATCCTACAGAAAGGTCTCACGGAGACCAATGACTGGTGTCAGAACTATGGCCTCAAGCTCAATGCCAAAACAATGTGTCGTCATCCCCCTTGGGAAAAACCCGATTCCCTTGAAGTACCACATTCATGGTAGTCCACTGAACACAGAAGGCATTATAAGAGATCTGGGAGCACAGGTTGATAACAGCCTCTCTTTTGACCACCACACTGCCACTGTGGTCAGAAAGTCCTTCTATGTGGCACATCTCTTTACTAAGAGTCTTGCATCCAGGAAGAAAGAGGTCATTGTCTCCCTCTACTCTTCCCTCATTAGACCAATCATCGAGTACAATGCCTCATCTGGCATGTACCCCATTAGACACGTGCAACAACTAGAGAGGCCACAAAAGCACCTCACAAAGAGGATCCTAGGCCTTAAACACTTGTCCTATATAGACAGACTCAAAAACTCCAACTATTCTCTGTCTCATATCACTTCTTAGAGGCAATCTCTACTTGACAAAGCCATGTCTGACCCAGATCTGTTAGAAATGCTACATCTAAAGAAATCCCAATCCCTTGACACCACACACTCCAGAAACCTCAACCTCATTACCACAATCAACAGAACCTGCTGGAGGGACAGGTTCATAACCAAGAGACTGCCCATGCTATGGACTAGACTTCCCATACATGTCAAGCAGAGCACCTCACTGGCCCTCTTCAAGACAATCTTGATGAGTGGATGGGAAATAGAAAATTCACTCCGGGGATCACTCCAGTGGTTCTACTCAACAGAGGCATTAGGAATTAAGGCAGGGTGGCACGAGGCCAGGGTAATCCTATGGGCTAGGCTTGTAAAGGATCCAGGGCCATTAGCCTAGTTCATACTTATGAACCTATGAACCTATATATGTGTGTGTGTGTGTGTGTGTGTGTGTGTGTGTGTGTGTGTGTGTGTGTGTGTGTGCAGATATATATTTATATATATATATATATATATATATATATATATATATATATATATGTATGTATATATATATATATATATATATATATATGTATTTTATATATCTATATATATCTATATATATATATATATATATATATATATATATATATATATATATATATATGTATGTACATATATATATATATATATATATATATATATATATCTATATATCAATATGTATATCTATGTGTGTGTGTGTGTGTGTGTGTGTGTGTGTGTGTGTGTGTGTGTATGTGTGTGTGTGTCTACTTGAGAATATCAAAACCCAACATCATCGAAGACCACATCATGGAGACCAAATCCAAGAAGACTCACTTCATCGACTAACTGGATTAACAAAGACCTTCCCAGGTTAAGTAACCTGGTGGCCGTGAAGGTGAGCTTTGCCCTTTTCCCAACTGTAGTGTGATCTTGGAGATGGTATATTTTGTTAGGAGGTGTGTTGGGCACAGCCCCCTACATTCAGGGGTGTGGGGGGCTGGTGAGTTTTGAATGGTGCAGTGTTGGTTTGTGTGTTGTTGAGTGAGTGGTTACTTACCGTGGGAAGGTCATCGTTGATCAGGTCTGTTCATGATGTGGGTTTTTGTGTATTTGGGCTCAATGATGTCGGATTTCGACGTTTTGAAGTAGATCTGTGTGTGTGTGTGTGTGTGTGTGTGTGTGTGTGTGTGTGTGTGTGTGTTTGGTTGTGTGTGTGTGTGTGAATATATATATATATATATATATATATATATATATATATATATATATATATATATATATATATGTATACATTTAAATGTATGATTCTATGATTCTAGTAAATTAAATTGACATTAACAAAAGGCCAGTGTTGCTAATGTTAAGACATTGACATTGATGCATTTATACACACACTCCAAACATTAATCATGCAGCAAGCAAGTTATAAAACATGTTTTTTTGCAGATGGACCAACACCCCCTTGCTAATTATTTATTCCAGCTATAAGATCACAGAATTCCCAGGGAAAGGGCATATTCCCAAGTCGTGGGGATTGTCAGTCTTCAACACCTGTCGACTATTTGTTTTGTTGACAAAATGTGTCAACAAAACAGAAGTCAGTGTTAACTTTTGATTTTTTTCAGTATAACTATATCATACCTCTCAACCTCTTAGAGCAAGGGATCTGGACAAAGCCATAAATAAAAGTGGGGCAAAGTCCCAAAAATATGGACAATTTTTAGATATTGCTGTTACAAACTTAAAAATGTGATAGAATAAGAGGTTTTGTGTTACCATGAATTTTCTGTAGGGTATGAAGTCTGAAACTCAAATGTCTGTGATTATTTTGTAAATTCAGTCTTTATTGATTTGCCACTAATTTGCCAGAAAACCACAATTTTATGAAAAAAATGGACCAAAAATATAAGGCAAAAATCTGGTCATTCTGCTAAAATCTGTACAGTTGAGAGGTATGTTTGTATGTATAAAACCAAACGCAAAGTCGCAGTTAGTCACAAAACCAAGAAATGAGTAAAATAGTCTTTTACTGTGGAATTATTTCATGTTTGTATGTATGTGTGTGTATATATATATATATATATATATATATATATATATATATATATATATATATATATATCATACATATTATTTCAAACTTCATAGTGAAGTATCTCAATAATCTTGCAAGTTAAAATTCCAAGTTTTACATTTTGGGGTTAACATTATCATACAAATGCAACAGTTTACATCCTCTTTACCCAGTATTCCCAACATTATACAGTAAATCTCACCAAAATGCCCACAGTGCATTGTTGTAGTCCTTCTGACTGTAGCAGAGTTTTCTTTGAGTGTGTTACATTTTGCTGAACATGTATTTTGTTTGAAATTTCCAGCATGTGTTAAATTGGACCTCTGATTACTTGAATTTGTACTCTTTGTCTGTTATGTACATGGCTTGGGAGGTACAGAAGTGCTTCACTTCTCTTCACTCATCTTCACTATAACTATGCTTTTCTTATAAGAAGTGCTCTTGCTAACCACTCTTTGTCTGGATATTGAAGCACATGTTGCTTGTCTGCCATTCTGCCCATCTTATCATCCCTACAAGGAGTTCTACATTACTGTGTTGCAGCGTTTCCTTTTACTACAACAGAATGTCATTCTGCAATGTGTTATGATGCTGCTGTCACAAAGATTCATTACAAATTCTGAGATGTCTTTCCTGTGGCAGTACAGTATCTAGTATGGTGCTATACACATCATATTATGAGTAGGGACATTGCCGTTACCACATACGCTGACTGAAAAGCATATGTATTTCATGAATAAGCACTTACTGCGAGGGCATATGATTTTTGGGGAAATCAAAGAATGGAAGCTTTATTTAATTCTTAAATATGGTAAACAGGTAATACATTTTAAAGAATCAGTGGCGGGTACCAAATTGTTTGGTTTGTTTATACGTCATGAAAGATTGCATATTTATTATGAATTATGTCATATAGTGGAAAGACCAAATTGTGATTAACCTGAGATCCCTGCAATGTTTTCTACACTGTGATGCAGACAGAAATGAAAGTATGGCACTCCACGTTAGAGTGTTACAGCGAAACTCTATTATCGTGTTTCTACATGCTGTCTCTTAATCAACATAAGAAATACCTTTTTCCCATACATTTACATATACAATACATGTTACTGATGTTGCTTTTATTAATTCTTGCTGTTTTTGTACTACACAAAACTAGTCTGACAATGACGTTTTACATAACTGGAAAATGCACAAGAGCAAACTCATGACTTACTGAAAATACCTGTCATCCTTAAATATTTGGAACACCATTGTGTATGGTTTCTGTTTCTTGAAGGTACAAATTTTCACCACGCTGTACTGAACTTTCCTTATCCAGAACAGTACATAAGTCTTACATTGTACCTGCAGAATTGTCTGAGTCTGACTGTGGAGAGAGCTTTTCAACTGCCTGTCGTCATCCCAAAAGCTAGTAGTATTACTCTTGTAAACAAACTGTATAAAACTACGAAACTGATTGTCCAGCAACTTTGGTATAAAGGCCATTAAGTGTTTGCTCCTACCTTGAATAGCATATCTGTTATATTAATCACAGCAATGTGAACACTACAAAACTGAAATATGTGACAACACTTAACATCATTTATTATTTTATTTTATGTATTCATTTATGAACAAGGTAAGTGAACTGCCACTCGTAGACCCTTTCCAGCTACAATTCAGGCCTCTAGGGAAAGGGTAAATACAGTACATATAGACAGCTTTAGATTATCCTGTCAATTTACAGGCTTTATTCTTGGGGAGGAAACTGCAGTACCTGGAGAAAACCCATGTAGACATGAAGAGGAGGGTGACCAGAGGAAATGAGTGAACACTGTACATGTGAGGTGACAACCTTAACCACTGAGTCACCGCGCTGCTGCTATTACATCACAAACAAAAGTATGGAACTGTGACAAGAATCACATCTAAGACACATCACTTTCCTTGCTTGTCTATTGTAATTTGCTGAATGCATACGTATCCCTTCACAATACCCACATGCCCACACAGCTGTTAGACCTTTGACAATAAATTAAAAAAAGAAGGTGCACAGATGTACCCAGTCTGAAAGGGAGTAGAACAGCCAATCACTGATATCCTTAAGTGCCATTCTTTCTTAAATACAGGACACCTGAATAGAATACACAGGTTGGGGAAATGTGACATTACGATGCCCGTTATGTGCTTCTCTGCTTGGTCTGTGAGTTAGTTGAAGTGCTGACCTTTTGTTGCTAAGTCAAGTATTAGGGGTTGTAGGGACATTGTGCCTATATTATGTACAGGCTGGGGGAAGGGTGTGAAGTTATAATGATGCTTTTAAGAGAAGTAATAGAATAAACACTGACTGGGTTTTAAAAACATTTCATTATGCTAGTTAAGAGCATAGGAATACAGGAACAGTGCCAGACAAGTCATGAGAGAAATGATAAGATACCTAGTCAATATACACCTTTAATCAGACACACTTAAAAATTCTTGCTACACTGTACAACACTTAAAATCAAGTATTTGATGTCTTTGAAAAGGTGTTTTAAATGGTGAAGTCATCTGATGAGTCACGTGACTACAAAGGTGGAAGATGTGGTGTATGTGATAGAAACAATGCCTAAATGCCTTTAAGTAAAAGTGTTTTTAAGCATATGTTATCTGAGTGATAGCAGTATCGACATTATAAATCAGTGTAACACATACAAGAGGATGCAGGTTTAACAACTAGGCACAAAAACTCATGAAAAGAGAGGAATGCAATGAAAAATTCATCATTGTTGTTTTTGTGACACAGCCATTCTTATTTTAGTAATGACGTGCTTACCAAACACAAATTTTCCTTGGCCACAAAACAGAACTAATGGAAAAGCTTAGGCAATGTTGTTTTTTTTTCCATTTACAGGAACAGATACTTTAAAAATGGTAAGCTGAAAGATCCTGGTACATGGTAAATTTCTGGCATTATTAATTTATGCAGATTTAAACAGCTCTACGACAACTTGCTAAATCAGAGCATCACTTTCATGGAACATTAGTTATCGTGGTGTCTATTCTGTTATGGCAGACTTTTCCCCAAACATTACATTGCTTCTCCATTTACTGCAAACACATTTACTCGACCTCAGGATTTCTAGAAGCTTAGAATAGTAGTAGCAACTTCTGACTTCAAACTTTTTACCTGAATAAGAATAATAGAAATGGGCAGACCTCCCACCCCTTCAGGAGTCACAGCGCCTCTTCCCTTAATCCCAAACTTTATATAACCATTTTGAGGTCATAGCAGCTGGTAAGGAAGGAGATAATGTTGACTGCAGTATTCAGGGAAAGCTTTTAAGTCAGAAGTGGTTGTTGGTATATTTGGTTGCTGGCAAACCTGATTATTGTGAAACTATGTCAGTGAAAGAGACTTTGATTAACTGTAAAACTGTTGTCATCTGTTGTTAAATTGCCCCTTCTGTCTTAGCCACTCCAATACATTGTACCCTAGAGGAGCAACATTCATCACTAGTGTACCCAAGTTTACACTCCTTCATGGTCAGTTAGCTTGATAATTCTTTATTCATACAAGACCATTAAATGACATTCCAAGCTGTTACTACTAATAATACATTGGTATAAACTAAATTGTTTTCTATGAAGCTGAGCTTAGAAATTCCTTGGATAGTGCTTCCTATACTATACATGATATCAATCTGAATTTGTCAGGTATGTATAGATGAAGCAGTGTGCCTGCTATGGATAAGCCTACAAAAGTGGATTGTCTCTATTAACTACAGGGCCCCAAATAACTTTATGTAACTTATTTCATGGAGACAGCCTCACTGATTACTTCCATTTTATGTTTCACGTTTTATCCCCCACAAGTAACTGTTATGCTATCCTTCCATCTCCTCTTTCTCTTTTTACACTTTTTAGCATACATGTTAGCTTATAAATTATTTTTTTATTCATTTTACATTTGTTGGGGTGGTCACGGTGGTGCAGTGGTTAGTGTTGCCACCAAACAGCAAGAGGTTCTCTGGTTCAGTCCTCAGCTGGGGTGCCTTCTGTACGGAGTCTGCATGTCCTCCCTGTGGTCGCGTAGGTTTCCTCCCACATTCCAAAGACATGCTGTAGGTGGATTGGATACTCTAAATTGGCCCTAGGCATGAGTGCATGAGTGTGTGTACCTTCCGTGGAAGGTTGGGTGCTGGGCTGGCAACTCGACACTGTAAAAACTTCACTGCCAATTATGAGCAGACAGGTGATCTGCTGTGGCGACCCTTAACTGGGAAAACAAGAAGAAGATTTTACATTTATTGACTGGAGAAGTCTGACTGGACACAAAAGAACCTCTTCAGCAGAGGCCAAAGGAGAAAAGCTCCAGTACATGCAGCACAATCAAAATCTTTTATGTTATTGTCAACAATGTCAGGCAGAATACAATTAAACTAAATTTTACAATGTCAAAATAGATAAGCTAGTAACTATACATGCAGCAGTCTTCTATACTAATTATATTCTATACAGATATAATTAGATAAATAAGTAAGCAGTCGAATAGATATCACAATAAAGGGTATTGATTCACTTAGAAAAGGTGGATAGAAAAAGGTTGATTTAATTTTGCGATATAAATGAAATTAGTGGTGAAAGAGAGTTAAGAGAAGCATACGTAGAAGGTGGGCTGGGTGAAGACAGAGTGATAGTTGGTAACAAAATAAAGCAAAGCAGAGGTATAGATGAAGAGGAAGATGAAAGTGGAAATGTACAACTACAGAAGCAGGATGGTAAAAGCTCTTCTCCTAGATGTGTTTTGAATGCCTGTTGTTTTTTGAGAAACCTGAGAACATGTAGGAGGGCATTCCAGAGGGAGGTTACAGAGTTTAAGCATAAGGAATAAGGAAGTTCCCAATGCATTCTGGGCTTTAGTGATGTAGAGGAGGAGTTTATCTTTAGAGTGAAGAGCTTTGGTAGGGTGGTAGTATTGAAGCATGCCTTTTAGTGCTGGATACATATTAGGGTAGTATATTAGAGTATGAGCTAGTAGAAGCTGACTATAGTGGAGGTGATGTGGGAGTTCAGTCCAGTTTAATTGTTTAAGGGCAGAACAGTGATGAGTTCTAAAGGGGTAATTTTTATCAAAGCAAGCTATTTTACTGTAGCATTGTTCCAGCTTTGTTTGTGTTCAAGTTTGTAGCATAATAAAGAATGAGGAGGCATACAGTAGGGTAGGCAGGAAGTAGCCTTTAGCAAAGGCTTCTCTATTTCTGACAGTTAGGTATTCTTTTGTTGTATATAAGAGGCTGAGCTTTTGGTATTTTTTTTTATAATAGTTTGGAAGTGTAGGCCAAATTTGATGTTGTCATTGATGGTGACTACTAAGAGCTGGGTATTAGGGACCTGCTCAATCAGGATGTATTTAATGGAGTGATTTTGACAAGAGTTTTGCTTTTGCAGAATGCTTTATGAGTGAAATGTAGCAGTTTCATTTGGGGGGTTAAGTAGGAGTTGTGAGTTGGCTAGCCAGGATTCTGTGGCTGTAAAGGATTATTGAGGAATTTCTTGAAGTTTTTGTAGATTGGAGGCAGCAAAGATGAGAATAGAGTCATCTGCATATTGTAAGAGAGTGGTGTGCTTGGAAGCAGTGTGTAGATCATTTATAAAGATCTTAAACAAGATGGGTCTAAATATGGAACCTTGTGGCACTCCTTCAGTAATGGATAGAAATGATGAGTACTCTTGCTGCCATGTGACTGCTTGGAATCTGTCTGTTAGGTAGCTGTTAAACCAGGAGAGGGAAGAGGTGGAGAGACCTGAGGAGGAGAGTTTTATTAATAGTTTATGGTGTGAGATGGTGGTGAATGCTTTAGATAAGTCTAGGAATATGCATGATACTAGTTTTGGGGTATTTTTGGTTTTATTAATGGTATCAGCAACATGAGATGAGAGAGTAGTAGTAGTATGGTTGGGGCAAAAGCATGTGTGGGAGGTGAGAAGACTTTTTATGGTTAGATATTGAAGTAACTGGGAATGGATACTCTTTTCTAATATTTTAGACAATGGCGACAGAATGTCAATTGGTCTGTAGTTGTAGTAGTCAGCAGAGGTACTCCTTTATTAAGAGGATGTTGTGAAGATTGGGTAGAGATGGATGAAGTCTGCGAGCCTAGCCAAATAGAATTTGGTACATAATTTTATTATTTGTAAATACTGTGAATGTTGAACTTAAAACAATGTGGCAACATTGCCACCTGCTGTAAAGAAAGCTAAGTCAAGCAATTCTTGTTGGTCCTTTGAAATTAAAATTATTTCATCACTGCCTTTGATGTTTTACAAGTCGGCTCCAGTCTGGTTGGATGGGGGCTTCCTGCCTATTCTTTTAAGGCAAATGTTAATGACCAGAATTTACATGTGGAATGTCCTTTATTGCTCTAAGTGTAAAAGAATGTAAATGCAGTTATTGTGTAGCCTGGGAACTCCAGGAAGGGTGAAAAAGATGATGTAATGTTTATCAGAACCGGAGTTTCAATTTAATAATAATTGGACACCCTTTTAAGGGCCTTTGGGTAGCTGATAATTATTAGGTGGTGGCAGTAATTACTACTGTATAGTCTGGGTATATGGGCACAGCCTTTCCCAGGAGTGTCTGTGAAGTTGTATAAATACTTATCTGAAAGTGTGTGTGTGTCAGCTACTTGGGCAGGGACACAAAGCACTGGTTGGACAGAGAGGGTACTGGAAATTAGCTTGCCAGCTAGGCTGAGATCTGGATCCTATAGCTGTGCCAGTGGGGAGTCTTACTGGAGACCTGGGGAGCAAGGGAGCAACCAGCCCTGGACTGACAGTGATCTCTATGTGCTCTTAAGGGAAATTGGACTTTACTGTGTGTATTTGTTATCCTTTCCTCTCATATGAACTCTCCTCTCTGGTGTTAGTGGTGAGGATTGAGGCTCCTTGATTGCTGGTCCAGGGCATGGGCATCACAGATGTATGTATGCCTTCCAAATGGTTCTGACATGGGATTCTAGGATGGATCTATTTATTATTGAAGATACTTGATATGACCAAGCTTCAGCTGCAATTTTTAGGAATTCAGGAGGAAGGTTGTCTGCAGCAGAGGTTGTAGTTGTTAGTTTTAGGAGATATTTTCCTTATGGTAGAGGTAGAGACAGGTTTAACTGAGAAGTGGGTTTCCACAGGGTTTTGTGGGTGGAGAGGGTTGGTTTGATGGTGGGGTTGTATTTCATAAGGGAAGCTATAGCTTGAAGGAAGTATTTGTTAAAGTTCTTAGTGATTCTTGACAAAGTATCTTCTGGAGAGGGAGTGGGTTGTTTACTTTGGCCTGAGTTCAGTAGATTTAGGACTGATGTAGCCTTGTTTCTGTGATAGCAAGGATGTCAGTCAATCAGTAACTTTGGTGGAATGCAGTTACTTCATCCTCAGAAAGTTTTTCACCAAAAACAATTAATTAGGTAGAATGTATAGAAATACAGGGGGATTTGAAGTCTTAACTACTTGAGGTGAATTATAGCATTTAATGTTTTTTTTTTTTTTTTGTTAAGGACCATATTTGCTTTTTCCAGAGAAATGTTGCACTTGTAAAGTAAAATATATTCAAGTGTTAATTTAGCTTTGACTAAAGCAGTATACGGTCTGTTAGTGGGGATGGGAGGTCTTTCCAGCAGATTCAACACTATGGTAGAGAACACATTTTGATGCAGAAGTGAGTGAAAACAAGTATCTACAGCTCTAATGATATTTCTGCAGTTCAGTTTGATTTTTGGATGCTGCCTTGCACTGGTTTTATGATATTAATAACAGGGCTAGAGACAATGGTTCCAACAATAACTCAATACTCTTGCACTATGCCACTTTGCCCTTTCAGGTGACATGGGTTGCTCCCCAAAACACATACAAATGGAGGCATAAACCACATATGGGAAAGGATTACAGCTGGCCTATACATGGGGATGCTCATTCTACAAATCTTAACTAGGAGAAGTACAGGAGTGCCAGTGAGAAACTGCAAAATCTGAAGTTGTGCAGCTACAGGAAACATCAGATAAAAATATTCAGTTATTGGATGCAATGAGCAGTACAGGAGTTGAGTCCTGCTTCCATCTGTCACATAACCAGCAGCAACAGAAGGCAGATTACACTTACTTATTTTATTCATTTGGTCACATAACCAGTAATACTATTAGCCAGGTCATGTTTACATATTATTTCACTTCATCAGTCTCATTATCATCAGTACAGTGCACCATAAGTGTTGTTTTATTCCATTATTCCCAAAACCTGTGGTGCCATTAACTAAATTACAGACTCTTATTAGTTTATTCTATTAGTCCCATAACCAGTAATTCCATTTACCAGGCAACATGTGCTGTTTATTTCCATCAGTCCTATAACTAACACCACCACCAACAAGGTTATTCTTACTTACTGCTTTACTTTAATTAAAAAGTAAAAAACAAAATCTATATCTATATATAGATATAGATAGTTAGATAAATGTGTGTGTGAGTGTGTGTGTGTGTGTGTGTGTGTGTGTGTGTGTGTGTGTGTGTGTGTGTGTGTGTGTGTGTGCTCATGCCTGTGTACGAAACAGGAATTATGGTATATGAGCAGTGCTTCAGTTGTTGCACTGAGAATGGGGTGTGATTTAACTGTTCTTCACTGTTCGGGCAAAGGTGGTATTTATGTATGACTTGCTATTTATTGTAATGGGGAGCTTAACCTTGTGTGTGTTTGCCTGAGAGCTGTCAAAAAACGTCTTATAAAGCACGACCACAACACCAACCACCACATCAACATTATTGCACGACTACTGGATCCAAAATACCAAAAAAATCACAGTTTATATAAAATTTACTTTAATCACCCACCGTTCTAGTGCCTCGGTACAAACACCTTTACAGATTGTTTGGTGCTAGAACTGTGATTTTTTCATTATTTTGGATCCAGTAGTCATGCAATAAAAACTTCTTATAGTTTACTATATAGCTAAACTTATCTTGGATTAGGCAGAGCCCATTTTCAGTGGAGGCTCAGGCAGAAAGGCTTCAAGTTGTACATAATATCCTATAAAACCCAGTTTCAATCACCAAAACATAAAAATGCATTCAAGAAACAAAATGATGAGTGCATATACACTAGTAACACAAACATACCATTTACGTCTTGATATGGCCCTTTTTATTGGAAGCCAGAAGATTAAGGTACTGTTTTGGTGAATTTGTTTTTTTTTTTTAAAACATGTTTATTGATTTTAACATATAATCAGTAAAACATAGTAATTTATACAAGCAGTTAACAGGTAAGGAATTTTAACATTTATAAAACAACAGACATCCATAATTTAATTACATTATCTAATATAACTATAACACATTACAAAGATTCTAAGACTTTTTTTTACCAAACTTTGTAGAGTATCCCACATATTACAGCTGGTTGTTTTTCCTAGAAGTTCTTGATTTAATGGTCATTACTTCCATTTGACATACCTCAATCAAAACATTTTAAAAATCATTAAAAGAAGGAGGGGTATCTGAGATTCAATTTCTAGTTATAATCTTCCTAGCCACTGCTAAAATTGACCATAATAAGGGAAGTTTAAACTTTTTAACACATTTGGGTATGGGGGTATTGAAGAGGATTAGTGATTTAGATATTGTAAAATTATCTGTAAAAAGACCCTGCAGAAAATTGTTAATTGATGTCAAATATTCCTTCAGTTTTATACAATCATGGAACATATTTGCCCAGTTAGCATTTATCTCTGAAGTACATCTCTTACATATGTTAGCTT
Organism: Protopterus annectens; assembly: GCF_019279795.1. Classification (NCBI taxonomy): domain Eukaryota; kingdom Metazoa; phylum Chordata; order Ceratodontiformes; family Protopteridae; genus Protopterus; species Protopterus annectens. The sequence goes on from NC_056725.1 coordinate 1,727,991,742, forward strand.
TTTTATTAATTTTGCTCATTATTAGAGGAATGTAGAAGGACCTGTGCAAGAATTTCCAGGTATAATGTTTCCATTTAATTGAGGAAGTTGTTTTAGAAGCAGATTCCAGTATATGATTCTTATCTTGTTGTTTTTGGTGGTTCACTATTAATGGAGTTGAAATAATACCATAATTTTCTGGACAGTTGAAGGTTTCATCACTAATAATTTTGTGTATGTCAAAGAGTTTGCCCTTATCTGAAACCTTCTGTTGTAAGTTTAGTATCATGTAATCTATCAGTATTGGAACAGATTCTTTCGTTATCAGTGATATTAAATCTAGTTTATTAGAGAGATATTGTCTGAAAGCCTGCATCTCTAACCAACAAGTTTAATCTAAATCAAATTCTTGAATTTAAAAATCTAGATTTTTAACTTTATTTTCTTGCAGCATCTGATGCCAGTACATTAAATTATTTTGCCTGAGTATTAACGTTTTATCAGGGTTAGATGATAAGAGTATACCTTGTGTATAATTTATGGGAAATAAAATGAAGATCCATTCCTTATATTTGGGTTGTTTATATATAAAGTTACAGAAAGTAATAATAATATTTATTGGATAATTTGGTGTGTGATTCAGTGTTATGAGAACAGTGCAAAATTCTTTGAGTTTCCATAATATGGGATTATTTATAATAGAATTTGTGTGTGTTAGTGATATATTGATTAGTTCCATGCCAATTAATTTCCAATATTTTTTCCATTTCACGACATATGAATTATCTATTAGTAGAGCTATAGTTTTGATAATAGAGGAGATAGAGTATAGATCAAAGTCAGGAAAGGCTATACCTCCTTGCGACCAATTATTGATGTATGTCTTTAATGCCATAATGATTGTCTTAGTAGGTGGGAGTAATATTGATTGTATTATATACAGTATCTTCAGAAATATAATAATTTTTTATAATTGTAAGTCTTTCCTCCATGAAAAAAAGGATATTATTCCAACTTTTAAACAGTGTGTGTATGGTTTCAAGACATTTACTGTCATTATGTTGAATGATAGATTTAATATCTCTTGCTAATATAATTCCTAGATAAGTTATATGATCTGAATTAGGTATATATTTATTATAAGCTTTTTTTAAAAATATTTTCCCTGAATGTATTGGCAAAATCTTTGTTTTTTTTTTCTTCATTAAATGTCAGACCTGAGATTTTCTTAAAGTCTGCCATTGTGTTAAATAATGACTGTATAGAAGAGTTGTTTCCTGCTGATGTGATTAGTACATCATCAGCAAAAAGCTGAATTTTAGATACTGTATTCTCATTTATTTTAAATCCTTCTATGCCATTGTTGTTTCTAATTAAATTAGCTCAGGGCTCCATTATTAAGGTAAATAATAAAGGGGAGTGTAGACACCCCTGTTTAGTACCTTTTAATATGGGTATCTTTTGAGAGACATATGTGCCAATTTTTATGTATGTCAGTCTTCCTTTATATAGATTTTCAAATTTATGTCAAGGCTTATTAGTGTCAGATCCTTCTTATTTTTATTTGCATAATCGATTAGAGTTAACGTTCTTCTTATGTTGTCAAAAGTATTTCTATTTATAATAAAGCCTGTTTGATTTATGTCAATAATGTTTGGAAGAATTGTCTTTAATCTGTCAGCAAATTTGTTCATGAACATCTTGTAGTCAACATTGAGCAGTGAGATGGGCCTTTATGATGGGCATCTTGTAGGGTCTTTATTGGATTTCGAACTGGTGAGATAAAAGTGTATTTCCAAGATGGGGGATAGTAAATTCAGTCTGAGCTGCCAGGAAAACATTATGTAGCAATGTATAAACATTTTTAGAGATTATTTTGTAAATCTCGGGTATTATACTGTCATTACCTGGTGCTTTGTTTGACTTGCGTTTGTTTATTTGAGTGATAATGTCTGTATAAGAGATGCGCTTATCCAATGACTCAACCTGTTGTTTATTAAGTTTTTTGTCCATGTATGTGGTTATGAAAGTCTTTATTTTATATTTTGGATCCATATTAACTCTATTGTGATTAATTTTATGAAAGTAATCTCTAAACTCATCTAGTATTTTTGATAATTTAGAAACATTTTTTTCCCTGAGGAAAATATCTCTTTGATATGATTTTGTTTAAGTCTTTTTGTTTTATTTTTAAGCTTATTTAAATATTTAGGATTTATTGAGTATGTTAGGAATTTATATTTCTCTAGGTTTATGTTGATTTTGTGATTTAAAATTTCTTTATATTTCCTGTTTAACTTATTTATTTCTTCTATAACATTTTTATTTGTGATATCTTCCTTCATATTGAGTTCAAAAGTGTCTAGCTTATTTTGTATGCCTAATAGATCTTTATCCCATGTTTTCCTTTTATTATTATACCATCTTATACTTTGCCCGTATAGGTACGATTTCAGAGCATCCCAAATATATATAATCGAGACATCTGATGTAGTGTTTATTTCTAAAAAGCTTTGTGTCTCCTTATTTATAAATTCTTTGAAGTCTTTTAGTTGAGTTAGGTAGGCTGGAATTCTTCTAATCTGAATATATTGTATTACATTTACAGTATGTTCAAAAGTGACTGAATTATAGTCTGATATTGGGCAGGAAATGACCATAGATTTAGATAAATCTTTTTCAAGTTGGTTAGAGATCAGAACTCTATCTATTCTAGAGTAAGACTTATGTCTATTCGAAAAAAAAAGTATATGGTAGTGACTTAGGATCAGCTTGGTTATTAATGTCATTCAAATGATATAAGTTAATAAAGTCTTTTAGATGTTTTGCGCTAGCTGTAAGTTTCCTCTTTCCAAGAGTAGTAGTATCACTATCATGTAGAGTACAATTGAAATCACCTGCTAATATGATGTCTCCTTTAGAGTGGAGTACTATTTGATTGAAATGTTGTTTCACTGTGCTAATACCTGTGCCTGGTATCCAATATACGTTAATAAATGTAAAAATCTTCCTATTGATCTGTACTGTAACCATGCAGAACATTCCCTTGTCATCTTTGTATGTCTTAATAATTTTGGGAATGGGTATTGATTTGTTCCACAGGATAGCTACCCCTCTTTTTTTCAGTGTATGTTCTGAGCTGACTAACGTTATGTACTTGTTGGTTTCTAGCTTATCTATGTCTTTTTTAAGGAGATGAGTTTCTTGAAGAAATATTAGGTTAGATCTATGCAAGTTAAGATATCTGAATAAACTTCTCCTCTTACATGGGTTGTTTAACCCATTAATGTTTAGAGAGATCCCTCTTAAGGTTACCATTTGACATGTATAGTGTAAAGTAAGATATGTTTAGTTTATCATTTTTTATACAGATCAGTAATCTGTTCACTCCTATAGATGTTAAATTAATCAAGGCTTTGACTTGTGAAGTTTCTATATGGACACGTGGGTCTTTCATTTTTATTAGAAATGAAAACGTAATTGTAAGATATGATGTGGTTGTTAGAACTGTAATCATACTGTAACAATAATCAAATAAAATTGTGTTAGAATTGAACTTTGCACCCAGCCTGGAGTTGTAAACTCCGAATTCGAGTAGTTTCAACTACCTGTGTTACCTCTCTAACTATAACAGCAGAACTCTAGCTACCACCTAATGTCTATAAATACTAAAACTTTCAAAACCAAAGTTAAACTCATCTGTTTTAAAATATATTATAAAAGAACGTATTCAGTTTATACACTTATTTCTTAATATGTGTCAAGATTTCATTAAGGACTTCTTAATATCATACCTTTAGAACTAGAAGGAATAGTTTAAGCTAACAGCAAGAATGTATAAATCAGAATGATAAATCATTGAAACTTTTCATTGGCTTGTTTGTATAAACATATATAGGCATCTGAAATAGAGGTTTTAACTAAAATATTTTATATAGATCGTAAAAATTCAACTTAGATATTCCAAATATTGTAAAGGTTATGTATTTATATCTAGAAGAGATTGTTAACGATAGAAACATTACAAAGTAAATTACAATTTTGAAACATTTTAAAGGGATTGGGATATAACAGGAGATTTTTTTCTTAAGAATGTAAATAAATCAAGTCGCGTACGAGCATAGCTAATTTAACCAACTATTAAGCACAATTAAACATTTTTAACAAGATAAAAGAGCATCTTTATATATAACTCTTTTATTTAACATAACTGCAACACATCTTGGAAGGGGAGAAAAAATATATAGGTGATTTGTGTATATTTAACTTCCCTGAGCTTAGAAATATCTGTTTACTAATGCTTCTGTGACACAATATATTACTCAGATCAAATTATTCATTACAGTTGTTATGATAATAGTAATGTTACTGATATAAACATACACAGCCATAGAAAGATACATAAATTTATTATCTGCGTGTTCATAGAACTAAGATGAGAGAATTAATTATCAAAGTAAAAGCAAAATCGTAAAAACATTGTAGTAATCAAAGGGAAGTCATGACATTATGCAGAAAACAGTATGCAATAGCTTCATATAATCAATATACTGCATACTAGCTTAAGAATATATCAAATATCTACTTCTGAATTAAAAAATTCAGTATATAAGATTATCCAACAGTGCTAGAAAGCAAAAGCACAATCTAGTATGTGCATTGAAACAGCAATTGCAGTCCTGCATTTGAGTAAAGCACCTTTAAGAACATTCTAACTAATGTAGTTCTGAATTCAGCTTCTACACATTTTTAAACTTCGGCATGTTGCTTAAATAATAAAACAATACTTTAATATGTGCTGCAGCCTTACTAGACACAAATTATATAAATAAAATGCTATTATATTGATTAAAACTCACATTTTTGTGTTAAAACGTACGTTTTCGTCATATTTCCGCATTTGCGACTGTTCTGCTTCCTGGAACTGGTTTACTTTGAAGATTTACATCATAGATGAGTGAAATCAGAGGTCAAAGTTCATGATGGCTGGTTTCTACTACTCTGCTGAACAGTTTGAAGATGACGGTTTAGAAAATGGCTCGTGATCGCTATTCTCAAGGTTGCCAGTGTCTGAAGTTGTCGCCTGAGAGATTCCAGCAGGAAATTTGATGAAAGTAAGTGAAAACAACACATTTTGAATGTAATAAGGCTCTGTGTAGTGTAGAGACAGCTCGAGGTATTCCACAAGCCTTAGGAATCAAAGCCTCAGTAATAACAGGCCGTAGGAAACCATTATATGTCTATTTACAACACACATGAACCCCATATCATTCCCTAAGCTACACAATGTCAGAAGCACATATCAAAGCTGTAAGGATATAACTGTTTCCCAAAAAAAAAAAATACATATACTATATCATTCATCTACTACTATATCACGGTATAAAATAGTGTATATATAAATCAGTCACCTATTATTATATCTAGGCATAAAATACTGCATTTATAATTATTTTGTTTAATCAGCTGCTTATGCATCATAGCATGTTAGTTGTTGTAAAGAGTTTAGACTGTCTCAGTTTTATGATGCTAAGCAGTTATAACTAAACAGTACTAAACATAGAAATATTTTTGAATAGATTAAAGAAGAAGAAAGAAAAAAAAGGAAATATTTTTTGGTAAGATTAAAGGAATATAACATATTACTAACTATTATCTCACAAAGAGAGATTAGAAAAGCAACAAATATAATATGTATCAGATTACTTGTTCCTTAGGAAGAGAAATTATTAGTAAACCAAGTTGCATATTTTGAGAACTTGGGAAGCTTTGTGGTGATCTTATGTTATTTGTGGATTACTTGAGGGAACAAGGACGTTTGCATAAAATAATCAGAATGCTGTAAAGCAAGTCATTTATTTTTAGTCTCTTTTGTTTATCTGTTGACTTCCAAGTTGTGCCAGATTCTAGTCTTTTTAACGAAGGACTAGCCAATTCCATTTCTTCTATCTTGTCCAATATTTTATGTTTTTTAATATAAGCCAAGGAAGTGTCTAAATCCTCAAACATTTTAGGACCATCAGGTAAGAAGATTTTTAGTCTGGCAGGGAACAAAAGATGTGCTTTCAGTTGTACCTTTTTTAGTTCTCTTATCAGTGACAAGAAGGTTTTCCTTTTAGATCTCACCAGAGTGGAATAATCATTATCAAAGTGCACTACTGCAGCATTAACTTTTAAAGGTGCTTTTGCCCATGTTGATTTTAACACCATCTCTTTATCAAATGAAGATAGACATTTTACTATAACTGATCTAGGAATGTTCTTGTTAGTGGTAGAGGAAGACAGAGATCTATGGGCTCTTTCTATACCGAAAGAAAATGCCTCAGATAGATCTAGAGTTTTTGGTAGCCAAGTGTTTAAAAAAGTTATAATATTAATACCTTCTATGCTTTCTGGCAGCCCAAAAATCCTTATGTTATTGTGTCGAGATCTGTTTTCCAAATCATCCAATTTAGACTGGAGATGAGTGTTTTGTTTGAGTAAAAATTTACTGTTCATTTCCCCTTCTTTAATTCTATTGTCCATGTCATTGAGAACATCCTCTATACCTGAAATTTGTATTTTTTGCTTTTCTAAGTCTTCATGTAATATATCCATTTGTTTGGTAGTTTTTTCTTTGAAGTTGTCTATTTTAGAATCAGTTCTGTCTATTTTTGTTGTTAGTTCCTGCATATTTAGTAGTAATGCCTGGAGTTCTTTCTTAAGGGTAGAATCCTGGTTGTTAGCTTTACTGAAGCTCATTTTGAGGGGTTGAGATGAGTGAGAAATTTGCAAGAAGATTTCTGGCAGGAAAATCAATCAAGTTTTCTTTCTTTTTTGGATATTATAGTAGAAAATGATATTCCAAATGATTTTAGGAAACAATATATTCCATTATATTTCCCTGTTTATGATATTATCTTGGTGGAGCTAAAGAAATCTACTGCTATCCTGTGTTCATCCTTGGCCATGCCCCTGGTGAATTTGTATCTAACAAGTGGAAACTTCTTAGGTTTTGTTGAAGGGGGCTGTGCCCCTGCCCTCAGTGTGGAGTCTTCATCTCCCACACCCTTCTTACATTCCCTCAGCTTCATGGTTATTCCTCTTTTGAGTAGAGCAGTATAATTAATGAAATGGTCTTTTGAAGAGTTGGCTCCATTTTAAACTGTTCACTCCTAAAATACATACAAAATAACCAACCAATTGAAAAGAAAATTCAGAAATCATGTAACTGTAACAGATGAAATTTCAAATATAAACTTTCAATACATAGTTTACAGGTTATTCATGCACATAGTAAAATAAGCAAATTATATCTACCCTAAATTAATAAAAAACAGAGAGAGGGAGAGAGCAACATGAGATAACTGTGAATAACTGGTACATTGGAGTAGAAGATCTGTGAAGATATATAAATGATATGTGAAAGGTGAACTTGATTAGGTAGATAGGAAGCAAGTGAGGGAGTTAAAGGGAATAATAGCAAAAAGGAGGAATTCAGAGGTTGGAAAGGGCATTAGGGACAAGGGAGATTTTATCAAATATGGCAGGAGAGGGGTTGTAAGGACGGAGCAGGGGGGCAGAGGAGTAAGATGACAGGAACAGTAGAATATGAATGATGCCAGTGGAAAGGCTGTAGAAGAGAGTGGAGCTTATGGTCTGGTTCTGAGTGCTAAATGGATCCAGCTATGAAAATAAGGACTATAATCAGAGGATAAGAAACATTTTAAGACATGATAAAGGGTAAGGGAATTAGATGATTTCCTCTTTCCATCTACAGTTCTACTCACTTTGCAAGAATAATTGCTGCTTTTTGTTCTAAAATCTGGCTACGGATATATATATATATATATATATATATATATATATATATATATATATATAGGTAGTATCACCATGGCAACTGATGGACTTTGATGGCCTGATTATATATATTGAGACTGTGATTTCAAATTGTGTGCTGTAATGTTCTCTTGGAGGATAGAGTGAAGGATAAGACATACATTATACGATGTTAGTGTTGATACCAAGTCTGGTTCTGGGTCATTCTATAAGTGAACTGAATTTTAGAGTTTAGCAGAGATGATCTATTTTGAAAACTGGAGAATTTCACTGGTTTGACTCATGAGGTTGAGCTCAGTCTTGTTAAGTTCACACAGTCTTTGCTAATGACTAAATAAAATAAATAAATCAGATTTGTGATGTGTGTGCCATATCTCCAGCAGTCATCTGTCCATACATGTCTGTCTCTATTTCATATGGGTCTATATCAGATGATCGAGTTTTTAGAAACTCAAAGTTCATATGGTCGAGACCATATGATCGCGTTTCCGAAAACTTGAACATCCCAAAAAAAAAACAAAAAAAACACAAAAATAGGAAGTTACTAGGCTATTTGCCTTGAGGCCCTTATAAGCCTAACCAACAATTCAGCCCATGTTCCAACACGTCAGCACTCTATGCCACTGTCAGCAGGGACACAGGTGAAATCCCAGGAGTGTATTTTCTGTAACCTATCAAGTTATCCAAGTTGCGCTTAAAAAGGGTTAATGAGGTACTCTGCTTGACATGGAGAAGTAGTCTATTTCACAAAAGGGAGAGTCTCTGGGACACAAATCTGGCCTACCAACAAGTCCTCTTAATGTCACAGACCAGGTTGAGGTCATGTGTGTGGGTTACTCAAGTGGAGCTTGACTTGCGGATATGCAGCAGTCCCATCAAGGAGGGGTCTGAGATTGCTTTGTATGCCAGACAGAGGTCACCTCTGAGGAGTCTGTAGGAGACTGCGGAGAGGGACAGGGCCTTTAGCCTATCTGTGTAGGGTAGATGTTTGAAGCACTGGATTCTCCTGGTGAGGAACCTCTGTGGTCTCTCCAACTGCTGCATGTGCTTTGTGAAGTACATGCTGAAAGGGGCATTGTACTCAATAAATGGGTCTTACAAGGGAAGAATACAAGGATGTTATGACCACCTTGTCCCTGTATGAGATACCCTTACTAATAAGGTGAGCTATGTGGAAAGCTTTCTGTAGAATGGAGGGAATATGGTGGTCAAAAGTCAGTTTGCTATCAACCTGGGTGCCCAAGTCCCTCACAACTGAGTGCGTGCTTAGGACCTTGTTAGTAATGTGATAATTTGTGGGGACATCACTCTCCCCAAAGGAGAAAATGACGCATTTTTTGGCATTCAGTTTGAGGCATGTTTCTGGCACCAGTCATTTGTTTAGGTGAGACCCTCTTGGAGGATGTCCACATCACTAGGGGAATTGATGACAGCAGCCAGCTTGCAGTCATTTTCAAACTTGGTCAGCCATAGTCCACTGGTTTTGGCCTGCATCTCAGAAAAGTATATCCCAAACAACAGAGTCCCCAAGACTGATCCGTGGGTTCTATCAGTGAGCTAGTTTGCTACCGATCTGGTAACATATTGATTGATGCCTATTTGAAAGAGTGTATCTATTATACCTGAGTAGGGAATAGTATCAAAGGCTTTGGCCAGGTCAAGGTAGGTGGTGTGCACTGTCTTCCCCTCGTCCATGGCTTTGGTGACTGTCGCAAAGAAGGCGACCAAATTTAACAGGCATGACCTCCCCTTGACAAAATCAAACTGTGTGGGATCGAGTGTCTGGAGGTTGCCAATGTCCTTGTTAATGAGGTCCATGATAATCCGCTCCATGCCCTTGCAGATCAGGCTAGTTAGGCTGATGGGTCTATAATTTCCTGGATCAGTGGATGCTCTACCTTTGTGCAAAGGGATGACAGTGGCTGTCCTCCCCTCAGCTAGGATGAAGCTGGTACTCAAGCTTTGGTTGAATAGGGTGCCTAATGATGGTGCAAGTTCCTGCCTGAGTTCATGTAGGATGCAGCCTGGGATGTTATCAGGTTCCATGAAGGCTGAATTGTTTGCCTTTGAGAGGGCAATGATAACAGGCTCTCTAGAGATAAGGGGAGGGGGGCAGGTACTGTGGTTTTCCTGATTTACTGATGGTTGGACAGAGAGGTGAAGTTTTCACATTGAACCTATCTGCCAGCAGGTTGGCTAGATCTACAGCATTTGTGCATGTGGTGTCCTTGACCACCAGTTCTGAGCAAATCTGGGTGCTTCTTTTGAGATTGCAGATGTATGTGAAGAAGGCCTTATGATTGTCTTTAGTAGATGTAGCCAGTTTAGACTCAAAGTTTGCTTTGGAGGATTTTACTGGTGCTCTTATTTGCTTGTTCAAGCTAAGGAGAGATTGCTTCCAATTAGGCACCTACTCCTTCTTGGCCCTGGACATCAATTTTTTCCTTTTGTTATATATTTTATTTATTGCAGATGTATACCAGACAGGTTTACTCTTCCTTGAGGAGGATAATTTTGTTCTGTTGAGCATTCATGATTCCATGCAGCTATATAAATGCTAGTATAGTACTTTCATGTAGGTTTGGACATATGTGCCTTCCCTCAGGAGGTTGTAATCAGCTTTGGAGAAGTTTTTTTGTTTGACCCTAGCTGGGGTGGGGGTTGGGGGAGATGGTGACATGAAAGTGACCACTTTGTGGTTGGATCTTACCAGGGATGATGACGATGTATGAATGCTGTAGTGGTTACTCATGTTAGTTAATACCAAGTCCAACGTATTTTCACCTCTTCTGGAGGTGTTGACCAACTGGTCCAAGGCATTTGCATTGATGAAATCAAGGAATCTCCGAGCATTTCTGTTTTGGCATGAGTATTTCTTCAAATCTATGGTTGGATAGTTAAAGTTGCCCAGGATGAGGGTAAAGGGTTGAATCTTTATAGATTCGAAGAGGTCCAGATAGGTGGAGTGAGCATATTGAGTCAAAGTTGGAGACCTATATATAGCTATGATTTGAATAGGGGTCTTGTCCATTGTTAACTGCACCTGGAGTGTCTCCTGTGCATCATACTGTTTGACCAGCCTATGTTTTTGCAGGGGGGCAAGCTCCCATGTCCCCCACATCACTAGCAAATTCCATAAACCAACTCCAAGATCGCACTACAGTAAGGAAAGGGTAAATTTCCATTTTGCACTGTACTGTGATCTGCATTCAAAAGCTTCAGGTTTTCAAAAACTCAATCATATGGTCTTGACCATATGAATTTCGAGTTTCTGAAAACTCGATAAACTGATGGGATCCATATATATATATATATATATATATATATATATATATATTTATATATAGTTACAGTTCATAATTCTGACAGATCAAAATAGTGGAATAGTTCAGAATGTAGACACATGTAAATGTGTTTGTGAGAGTGTTGGTAGGTTAGGGTTACAGTAAGAGTTATGCAAAGTGACAGCTTTAGTGTTGTGCATGTTTGCTGGTGCATGTTTCAGTGTCTGAGCCTGTCATGTGCAGTAATATTGTTACAGAAAGGGTTTTTCTAAAGTAAGGTGCAAGGTTACATTTAGAGTTAGAGAACGGGGAAGGGTTAGGGTTGGGGTTAGTGTTAGGAACAGAGGAAGGGTTAGGGTTAGAGTTAGGGGCAGGGGAAGGGTTATGGTTAGGGTTAGAGACAGGGACAGGGGAAGCATTAGGGTTGGGGTTTGTTACGTGCAGTGGATGAGTTAGGACTGGGGTTAGGGTTAGAGATAGGGGTGGGGGAAGGGCTAGGGTTGGGGTTAGGGTTAGCCTGAATTAGCAGAGTGATGAAGAAGGGTGAGGCTCATGATTCTTACTTAGTCATCTGCAGGTGTAGAATGAGTTATTTGCTTTCAGCAGCAGAATGATACAGATGGAGAATAGGAATATTTTTTCATTGCCATGGCATTTGCATTTTCCCAGGATTGTATGACCATCAAATTAGCAACTTCAAGTATGTGGTGTGTTGGGGTGAAGACCTGTAAATACGCTTTGCTTTCTGTGGGTATCAATGCTTGTGGTGTATCTTTATTAGTTTGTCAGTTTCTGCAGCAATGTTGTTAACTTCCACATGGTTCAGACACCTCAATGAACTCCACTGTAACCAGTCATTAAAATGTACAAAAAGATGCTGTGGTATATATACTGTAACTGTTACAGCATGATGCTGCTGTGGTATATATACTGTAACTGTTACAACATGGTGCTGCTGTGGTATATATGCTGTAACTGTTACAGCATGGTGCTGTATATGAAGCAACCACCATGATATACTAATGTTAAGGGAAAACACTGTCTAGAAATGCTGAGTGGGGTTATTTATGGGCGATTACCAGCCTAACGTATCATTATTGTGCATAAGACAGGCAGGACAGTAATGTATTGTATATAACAGGATGGCAGGCATTGGGGGAGGGGCACTGCAGCTGCCATGCTGTAAGGATATGACAGTCATCCATGATATGCACAGGTCAGTATTTTGTTATACAGGCTGTATGTTTCATACACATACATTAGACAGATAGTATAGAGCTCACCTCATACAGTAGATCTCTTACAAGGTGGGACTAGCACAGTTTTTTAATGCTTCACCCAGCTGTACTTCTCTTCCTAGCCTTCCTTGTTAGGTCAGGCAAGTCTTAAAATAATTTGGGGACACACCCTACTTCAACAAATAAATAATACACTGCTGGAAGAGACTGTTGCTGTATTTCCTTTAAATGTGACAGACTTCTGGCTCCGATTTTAGAACAGTACTACTGCTTAGGTCACCTAGCACTGCAGTGGCCTTGTTTGTCAAACACTACAGTAAATTCTAGTCTATGACAAACAAAGAAGGAATGAACATTCCTTAGTAAAAAAATCATCTGCAGCCTGTATACATGGAACACTTTTCTTATGCAGGAATGGTCTAAGATGTGCAAAGTCTAATTATAAGCATTGTATCATACATTTTACAACTGCACAGATGTGACTTGCAGATGTCCTGTTAGTGTTCTGATGGGAATTGCTGCTAGATTTAGTTTTGCATAAAAATACATCTGAAACAGTTCACACAGTGATGATACTGAAAGGATTATGCATCACATGCTGAATTTTTATTTGAAACTCTAATAAAGCTGTTCTAGGTCACCTGTCATTATTTGAGTCCCCTAATAAATTTATGTGCATGCAAAAGAAATAGGAAATTAAACTGGGAAAACAAAAATAATGGATATTTAATAACTGAATAGAAGTAAAGTTCCTTGAGCAAAAGGTAACATAAACAGCATTGTGACATGATTTATAAAAATAAAAATTTATTTTAGGCAGCCTGTTACATATGGCTCAAAATTCAAATACTCAAGAGCTACAGTTTCTCAAAGAAAAGCAAGTGAGGGTGAAATGTTAACTCTGTTTGGGTTGATGGCTGTTCACGTGGATGCAAAAGATCCAAGGGCACCTATCAAAAAGAACAGGTGAATTTCCCTACTGCTCTGACTAAAATTCCCACTACTCTGTGTTAATATTACTTTAGGTCTCCACTGAAACGAATGCTACTGGCCTAGTGAGACCATACAAGTTAACAGATGATCAATAATTCATGGGTTCATAGGTGTGTACTAGGCTAATGGCCCTGGGGCCTTTACAAGCCTAGCCCATAGGATTACCCTGGCATCGTGCCACCCAACCTTAGTTCTCAGTGCCGGTGTCAAGTAAAGCCACTGCAGTGATCCCCGGGGTGAATTTTCTATTTCCCATCCACTCATCAAGATTTCTCTTGAAGAGGGCCAGTGAGGTGCTCTGTTTGACATATATGGGAAGTCTATTCCATAGCATGGGCAGTCTCTGGGTTATCAACCTGTCCCTCCAGCATGTTCTGTTAATTGTGGTAATGAGGTTGAGGTATCTGGAGCGTGCGGTGCGGACGGATTGGGATTTCTTTAGATGTAGCATTTCTAACAGAGCTGGGTCAGACATGCCTTTGTAAGTCAAGCAGAGATTGCCTCTAAGTAGGTGATATGAGACAGAGAATAGCTGGAGTTTTTTTAGTCTGTTCATATAGGACAAATGTTTAAGGCCTGAGGTATTTTTGTGGCCTCTCCAGTTGTTGTATGTGTCTAGTGAGGTACATGCCAAATGGGGCATTGTACTCAATGATTGGCCTAATGAGGGAACAGTAGAGGCAGACAATGACCTCTTTCTTCCTGGATGAAAACACTTAGTAATTAGATGTGCCACATAGAAGGACTTTCTGACCACAGTGGCAATGTGGTGATCAAAAAAGAGGTTGCTGTCAAACTGCGTTTCCAGATCTCTTAGAATGCCTTCTGTGTTCAGTGGACTGCCATCGATGTGGTAATTCATTGGAACTGGGTTTTCCCAAAGGGGATGACAACACATTATTTGGCTTTGAGCTTAAGGCCATGGTTCTGACACCAGTTGTTGGTCCCAGTGAGGCCTTTCTGTAGGATGTCATCATCACTCGGGGAGTTAATAATAGCTCCCAACTTGCAATCATCTGTGAACTTTGTCAGCCAGAGTCCCTTCATGTTGGCTTGCACTTCAGAGAAGTAGATACCAAACAGGAGAGGACCCAGGACTGAACCCTGTAGGACCTCACTTGTGACTGGTTGGCAGTCTGACTTGGAGTCAGCTACTTTCACACTGTGGGTTCTACTTGTGAGCCAGTTTGCAACCCACCTAGTGATATATGGGTTGATGCCTATCTTAATGAGTTTTTCTATGATTCCTGAGTGGGGAATGACATCAAAAGTCTTGGTCAGATCAAGATAGGCTGTATGAACCACCTTGCCTTCATCCACAGCTCTGGTGACTGACTCAAAGAAGTTGACCAAGTTGAGAAGGCATGATCTACCCTTCACAAAACCAAACTGTGTGGGATCCAGAGTTTGGAGATTCCCTATATCCTTGTTTATTAGGTCTATGATGATATGTTTCATAGCTTTGCATATTAGACTCTTCAGGCTAATGGAATAATAGTTCCCAGGGTCTGTAGTTGCTCCTCCTTTGTGGAGAGGAATGAGTGTAGTCGTGCACCATTCGGTAGGGACAAAGCCTGAGGTGAGGTTGCAATTGAACAGAGCACACAGGTGAGGTGCCAGTTCACTCTGTAGTTCATGTAGAACACAGCCAAGGATATTGTCAGGTCCCATAGAAGCTGAATTCTTGGCCTTGGACAGTGCTGTTTTAACTTATGCAGCAGTCATACTGGGTGCCTGGCAATCTACTGGTATTGTGACTGGTCCCTTGGGGGGAGAGAGAGGGGTAAAGTTAGCACTGAATTTGTTGGCCAGTATATTGGCAATATCTGTTGGCTTGGTATACGAGGTACCATTGTGCGGTAGCTCAGAGCAAATCTGGGTATTGCCGTGGAGATTCTTTACATAACTATAGAAGGCCTTGTGGTTTTCTTTACTATCTGCTGCAATTCTGTTTTCATAGCTAGGTTTAGAGGATTTGATGAGGAATCTTAGCTTTTGTTGAGGCTGATAAGGGAGTTTTTTCAGTCTTGGGACTTCACCTTATTTCACATCAGTTTCTTCCTTCTGTTGTAGAGTTTGTTTATGGCAGGAAACCACCAGATTGGCTTCCTTTTTTTGGAGGAGAGCGTCTTGGTTCTGTTGAGTATGACAAGATCCATGCATCTGTGTATGTGTTCGTACAGTGCATTGGTGTATGATTCGGTGGTCATGCAACTGATCTCCATTTTCATGGGTGCCGTGAAGTTAGCTAACTCTGTTTTTAGGAGCCCAAAGTTAGCTGTGGAGAAGTTTTTTATGGTGGGTACCTTTGCGGGGGGTGGGAGTGATGTGGATTTCCAAGGTGATTAGTTTGTGGTTGGACCTAACCAGGGAGGAGTTGACTACTGGTGTAAGAGCAATGGTCGCCCATGTTAGTAATGACCAGGTGAAGGATGTTGCTATCCTTAGTGGGGGTAAGAATGAGCTGGTCCAGAGCATTGGAATTCATGAATTTCAGGAAACGTTGGGCAAGTGTATTGGTACATGAGTAGTTTTCCCAGTTAATGAAGGGGTAGTTGAAGTCGTCCAGTATGAGAATGGTTGGTTGGACCCTAATATTCTCCAGGGTGCTTAGGAACATGGAGTGTGAGTCTTGGGACTTGGTTGGGGACCTATAGCATGCTACAACCTGAATCACTGTCTTACCCAATGTTAGCTGCACCTGAAGTATTTCAGATGAGTTATGCTGGGCTACTAGTCTGGAGGTTTGCATATCTTTTATGAATATGGAAACACCACTGCCTTTGGAGCTTCGGTCCAAGTTCTGGGGCCAAAAGGTGTGGAATGAGTTATAGCCTGGTAGTACAAGGGTGCTTTCTGCTGCCTTGAACGAGGTCTCTGTTACAGCACAAATGTCAATGTTCTCCATTTTAAGGAGTGCTTCGAGTGAGTGCATTTTGAGATTTAGACTTCTAGCATTGAGCAGCATGACCCTCAGATTGCATTTGTTTGTAGCTGTTACAGTGATAATTTAGTCTTTGGAAAACTGCCTAAGAAAGGCGATATAGGGGTGGCAAGAGCCTTGGTCAGTATCCAGAAGCCCATGGGTGACAGATGTAGGCCATCTCTGGCAAAGCATCGAGGTCTGTCAGTCATGTTATCCCAGGCAGACAGTAACTGGATCCCCTTAGAATGACACCAGAAACTTAACCAATTGTTGAAATCAATCATAGGTTCATAGGTTCATAGGTAGGTATTAGGCTATTGGCCCTGGGGCCTATACAAGCCCAGCCAAAAAGGTACCCTGGCTTTTGCCACCCAAGAAAATAATTTTTCTGTGCCACTGTCGAGCAGAGCCACAGAGGTGATCCCCGGAGTGAATTTCCTATCTTCCATCCAAACATCAAGATTTTTCTTAAAGAGTGCTAATGAGGAGCTTTGTTTGCTATAGATAGGTAGGTAGGTTATTCCAGAGTATGGGAAGTCTCTGGGACAAGAATCTATCCCTCCGGCATATTTTGTGTATTATGGTGACAAGGTGTAGGTCCTTAGAGCGTGTAGCTCGGAGGGATTGGGATTTCTTTAAGTGGAGCATGTCCAACAGCTCTGGGTTTGATATAGCTTTGTATGTTAGGCAGAGATC
The DNA here is from genome assembly GCF_019279795.1 of Protopterus annectens. Lineage (NCBI taxonomy): Eukaryota > Metazoa > Chordata > Ceratodontiformes > Protopteridae > Protopterus > Protopterus annectens. The sequence goes on from NC_056725.1 coordinate 1,728,008,679, forward strand.
ACCTCTGAGTAGGCGATATGTGATGGAGTAAAGCTGGAGTTTTTTGAGACAGTCTACGTAGGGCATCTGTTTGAGGCCAGTAATCCTCTTTGTGAGGTATTTCTGTGGCCTTTCCAGTTGTTGTAGATGTCTTGTGAGGTACATACCAAAAGGGGTGTTGTACTCTATAATGGATCTAATGAGTGATGAGTAGAAGGGAACAATGACCTCTTTTTTTTCTGGATGAGAAACCTTTTGTGATAAGGTGTGCCATGTAGAAGGATTTCCTGACTACTGTGGCAATGTGATTATCAAGGGAGAGACTACTCTCCACCTGTGCCCCAAGGTCTCATCACACTTTTGGTGTTAAGTATACTACCGCCTATGTTTTAGTTCATGGGTACAGAGTTTTTACCAAAGGGGATGACAATCCACTTTTTGGCATTGATCTTGAGGCCATGGCTTTGACACCAGGCATCTGTCTCAGTGAGGCCCTTTTGTAGGATGTCCACATCGTTAGAAGTTTCGATTATGGCTCCTAGTTTGCAGTCATCTGCGAACTTCACTAGACAAAGACCTTCTATGTTAGCCTGTATTTCAGAGAAGTAGATACCAAACAGGAGAGGACCCAGGACTGATCCCTGTGGTACTCCACTGGTCACTGGTCTGAAGTCAGATTTGGAGTTTGCTACTTTCACAGTGTGGGTTCTGTCAGTGAGCCAGTTGGCCACCCATCTTGTGACATAGGGATTTATACCTAGTTTAGTGATTTTATCTATAATTCCAGAGTGGGGGATGGTGTTGAAAGCCTTGGCAAGATCTAGATAAGCTGTGTGAATCACCTTACCCTTGTCAACGGCTTTGGTGACTGCTTCAAAGAAGTCTATCAGGTTTAGGAGACATGATCTGCCTTTTACAAACCCAAACTGGGTGGGGTCTAGAGTTTGGAGCTTACCAATGTCTTTGTTTATAAGTTCCATGATAATACATTCCATGGCCTTGCAGACCAGGCTCATTAGGCTAATGGGGCGGTAGTTCCTGGGGTCTGTGGTGGCTCCCTCCTTGTGGAGTGGGATAACTGTCGCTGTGCACCATTCAGCAGGCACAAAGCCTGAGGTGAGGCTATGATTGAACATGGTACTTAGGTGGCGTGCCAGTTTGTTCTGTAGTTCATGTAGAACGCAGCCTAGGATGTTGTCTGGTCCCATGGATGCTGTGTTCTTGGCTTTGGAGAGTGTGTTTTTTACCTGTGCAGCTGTGATTACAGGAACTTTGCATTCTTCCGGTATAGAGATTGGCTCTTTAGGGGGTGAGAGGGGGGTAAAGTTAACACTGAACCTATCTGCCAGGATGTTGGCAATATCAGTTGGGTCTGTATATTTAGTGCCATTGTGCTGTAACTCAGAGCAGATCTGAGTGTTGCCATTGAGATTCTTGACATAGCTATAGAATGCTTTGTGGCTGTCTTTAGAATCAGTGGCGATTTTGTTTTCATAACTAGCTTTGGAGGATTTTATCAGGGATCGCAGCTTTTTACTGAGGCTGACCAGGGAGCTCCTCCACTCATGGGATTTTACTCTCTTTTTGCAACAGTTTCTTCCTTCTGTTGTACAGTTTGTTTATGGCATGGGACCAACAGATTGGCTTTCTTTTTTTGGGGGATAGTGTCTTGGTTCTGTTTGGGATAGCATGATCCATGCACTCATGTAAGTGCTTATAAAGTGTAATTGTGTAGGATTCAGTAGTCGTAACTGTATTGTCCTTCTGCATGGGTGTCATGAAGTTCACCACTTCTGTCTTAAGAAGCATGAAGTTGACTTTGGAGAAATTTTTTACCATGGTTTCCTTAATGGGGGGGTGGAGGCAGGATGTGGATATCTAGGGTAATTAGCTTATGGTCGGATCGGACCAATGAGGCGTTGACTTCAGGTGTGGAACACCGGTCATTCATGTTGGTAATGACTAGATCTAGGATATTGTTGCCCCTAGTGGGGGTGTGGATAAGTTGATCCAGGGCATTGGAGTTTATGAATTCCAGAAAGCGTTAAGTGAAGAAGTTGGTACATGAGTAGTTTTCCTAATTAATGATGGGGTAGTTGAAATCAGCCATTATTAGGGTGTTTGGTTGAACCCTAATATTTTCCAGTACATCAAGAAAAGAGGAGTGGGAATCCTGGGGCATGGTGGGGTGATCTGTAGCAAGCTATAATTTGGATTGCAGTTTTGCCCAGAGTTAGTTGCACTTGGATAACCTTGGCTGCATTATGCTGAGCAACTAGCCGGAGGTGTGGATATCCTTAATGAATATGGACACACCTCCACCTTTGGTGTTTTGGTCCAGGTTACATGGCCAAAAAGTGTGGTATGAGTTATAGCCTGCTAGTGCAGGGGTGCTCTCTGGAGCCTTGAACCAGGTCTCAGTCACTGCACAGATATCGATGTTCTCCATTTTAAGGAGTGCCTCGAGTGAGTGCATTTTGAGATTTAGACTTCCGGCATTGAGTAGCATCACCCTCAGTTTTTGCTTGCCTGTTCCTGTTATGGTGGTGAATTTGTCATTTGAACCGTGCCTAAAAAAGGCACTATTGGGGCAGCAAGAACCTTAGCCAGTATCCGGAATCCCAGAGGTGACAGGTGCAGGCCATCTCTGGCAAATCATCGTGGTCTGTCGACCATGTCATCCCAGGCAGACAGATACTGGATCCCTTTAGAATGGCCTGCTTGTGCTGTGGTATCATTCTGAGTGAAGGGTAGGAGGCTGCTCAGGGCTAGGGTCATACCCACCTGGGCTACATAATCCAAGAGCTCCTCCATGTCTCTTTTTATGTAGTCCGTGGAGGTACATCTCAGGTCATTCACACCCACATGTACAATGACAGAGTCATATCTGTACCTGTTGTTGAGGGACCTGAGTGCATGCATTATGTGGTGGACCCTGACACCTGACAGGCAGCTGACTGTTACTTCCTCCTTATTCAACCTAGTGAGTAGGACATCAGTGTGCCTCACTATCGAGTCACCTATGACTAGTGTGTTTGGCATGCTGTTTTGCCTTAGGGGCTTTGGTTGAGTGGCACGCTGTTTAGGAGAGTTATGTGTCTCATGATTAGTGTTGTGTTGTGATGGTTGAGTGCATTTCTTCCTTGGAGGTCTCTGTTGTTTAGGTAGATTTTACCAAGATCCAGTGCAATGAAGGTTATCCAAAGTAGGCACAGTAAGCAGGTAGCAGTTAATACATAAAACGGGTTTATTATCTAGTAAGTAAGTCACCAACAATGGTTGAGTGCATTTCTTCCTTGGAGGTCTCTGTTGTTTAGGTAGATTTTACTTGACAGCCTCCGTGAAGGTGGGTGTGCGGTTTGTGTTTTTATGTTAAGGCAGTGCTGGTGTGTGTTCTGGAGGGGTGTTTCATGTGGTGCAGTGCAAGTGTTGACCTTTTCCTCTTGACCAGCTATTCCGGTCTTGGCTGGAGAGTGCATGGCTTCCAATTTGGATATATAAGTGCATCTCTCACAAGTCTGAGTGTTGGGAGGTAAGAGGAGAGGGTTGTCAGTGTTCATGAGGCAGTTGCTACATTGCCTCAGGATGCCCAAGTTCACCAGGTTAATAAGAGAATGCACAGGGAACTGACATTTAGGCATGTCTGGAGGGGTGGGCTTTAATAATAGGTACTGGAGCTGTTTCCTTGTAGAACATTTAGTGCTGGTAGCACTTTTGTGTGCTACAATAATTGCTACAAGAAGTCTGGTAAAGTGCTAGACTAATAATCTAGTAAAAGTGCAGTAGAGGAGAGAACTAGTAGATCTAAGGGAAAAATTGAAGAGCAGACTTTGCCAAAGCTCAGAATCTTACAAACAGTCCTGGATACAGCAAATCTTTATCTGGACTAGTCTAGTTAGAGGAGAGGTGGGAAATAATCGCAAATGTGGACTTTTAAACCAGATAGTTGAAAGAGATGGAAAAACTGCCCAAATGGCCAATAAACTACAATTTCTGGGCCAGAAACCACTCATCTTGTGGTAGATAGGCTATCTAGTGCTTACCACTCCCACTGATAATCTAGAAGGCTTCCGTCCAACACAGAAAGACTTGCTGGGCTCAGAAGCTTACATACAGTCCTGGATACAGCAAATCTGTATCTGGACTAGACTAGTTACAGGAAATGTAGGAAACAAGCTTAGAATTCTTTTTTTAAATGCAGTATTGCAAATTTGAGTTTAGAATCAGAATTGCATGGTTTTGTACTTTGGAATACTTAATGCATTTGACTTTTTATCTGATCAAACAGTTGAGCTAGCAAGTATCACATGCACTTTGTGTGGTCTTCTAGTGTTTATTTCATAACCATAAGGAGGCATTTGTGCTGGATTAGGTAGCCTTTTGTTATAGTCTGGAAATATGACTTTCTCAAACCAGCAAATGTCACTGAGCCATAACTTTGCTGAGGATGCATGACATAGCATCTGGTTATTATGTTAGAACTGGGGACATAAGATGCTACTGTGACATATTTTAGTAACATCTCTCTCTCTCTTATGTTTCTACAAAGAATATGATTAAAGCTAAAATGATATTAACAGTGCATTACACATTATACATTAACCCTCTAAGTTAAGTATACAGACAGAAACATTGGTACAATGGCAGTTGTGTGCATGCATCCACATTCTGAATAATTCTAACTGCCTCTCAAATCTGTATTAAAAAGAGTCCCTAAAGATGAACCTCTCTGCAGTGATATGCAAAGCTTTCCATCAGACTTGCTGGCAGGTATTACAAACCATATTAGCCTTTGTACAAATAATACCAGATGACAGACAGAGAGAAATGAAAACACATCAGAAGGGGCAGCACTCTGATTAGGGCACAGCCGGAAGCACTAAGTCATGTGATATACCCCAAAAAAGTGTTGGTAAGACACAGTCATTGGTTCTGAACAGTATTTCAATGCTGTGGCTATTGCCAATGCAAATCATCTATAGGACAGTAAGTAAGTGTGCAGATCTACATAGGAACTTTTTGGACAGCACTTAGGATGTTGCATGCAGTTATGCTAACCCAGCCTTAAGAATGACATCAGACTCCTATGTTGTTTCCCAGGAAGTATTATTAGAACTTATAATGGGATAGAAAGCAAGTCCTATCAGCTCAGGCTAGATGGTCATTGCAGCCAGGAATATAAGAGAGTGATTTGTATTATATGATAAGGACCTTCACATGCCATATTAAGGACCTCTGTAGCAGGTGCTTGCCACGTCCCATTGCTAGAAATCATGCATTGCTACTTCTCCAAGGGCACCATGATTTACCACCTGAAAATGAGTTTAGAACATAATGTACGGAGTATTTCTTCATCAAAATGGTGATACTACTGTAGGATCCTCTTCCATTGGTTTTATTCAGAGCCATGTGTTACAGGTATTCAAGGGAATGGGACATTAGGCAGATGGGACAGTTAGGAAGAAAGTTGTGTGAATTTTCCCAGCTTCAGACACCTTCAGAATGAGTCTATATAGGATGTGTTCAGACAAGCTTCCATTCACCAGAGTAGCCTTACTTGGAATAGATACTTCTGTATTAATTGCCTACATATGTCTATGTTAAGATGTTTATTTGTAATGAGATATATTATCAAAAATGTCATGCCTACAAAACATCTTCTTCTTCTTTCGGCTTTTTCCCGGTTAGGGGTCACCACAGCGGATCACCTGTCCGCACATTGAATGGCAGTGGAGTTTTACGGTGTCGAGTTGCCAGCCCGGCGCCCAACCTTCCACAGAAGGCACACTCACACGCACACCTAGGGCCAATTTAGAGTGTCCAATCCACCTGCAGCATGTCTTTGGGATGTGGGAGGAAACCGGAGCACCCGGAGGAAACCCATGCGACCACAGGGAGGACATGCAGACTCCGCACAGAAGGCACCCCAGCCGAGGATCGAACCGGAGAACCTCTTGCTGTGAGGCGGCAATGCTAACCACTGCACCACCGTGGCCGTCCTCATGCCTACAAAACATAATACTGGAAAATATATATGTGTGTGTGTGTGTGTGTGTGTGTGTGTGTGTGAAACATATTTTTTACAGCAAACTTCAGGGTAGCAGGGGGATGATTCTGTAATCACAAGACTATGCACAAATAATTAAACATTTTAAGACAAGATCATGAATATGGACATTCAGAATTTTACAGATGTATGCAATCTGCACAGTTTATTACTGGCTTGCTGAAGCTGTATTTGGTCTGTTTCACTGTTATCAGAAGTTAAGTTCTTAGTTCACAATTCTTTCTGGTGAATGAAAACTAGCAATAAGAGAAAAATAATTAACTACTTCCAGTATAAAAACAAGATGGACATGACTGATGACAGACATCTGGCATTGTCCCCCAATCTATGTGTTACATTAACAAAATGATAGCCACACTGTATCTGCTGTCCTTGGTAGTTATTCTAGGTGAAAAAATGACAACAAAACAGAATGCTTCACCTTTCTCTACATAGTAGAGGATACCTTATAAAGACAAAAACTAGAATGGCCACTGTATGTAACATCCCAATAAAATGATGAGAATTTATAAAAGGCATGTTTTGTAGTCACCATTTTGTGTATGTGGCATTTTGTTTTCATTTATTTACTGTTTTTAACTGTGATTTATTGCTTTGCCCAGTATTGTTTGATAACTTACCATGTGGTTCTCAGATGTTGAGGGCAGATCACCCTTTGCCTAATATGGTGGGTGGAGAAACCACGGGATGCTTTAAACTACAAAATGGCAGGGGTGGCTCGTGCTATTGGACTGCAGGACTGCAGCCCCCCAGCTGTAAAACATGTAAAATAAACAGAAATAAAACAAAAAAAAGAAAATAACAAAATAAAATTAACAGAGTCCCAGACCGTCACATATGCACACTTGCGGCATTTCCCACTATCCGGACTGCTGGTGAACCAGTCTGGAGCATGCTCACAGAATCCAGACTGTCTCACCAGCAGTCCAGATAGGGAAGACAACATTTCCTTTGCAAATTTCCCAGATATCTATGCAGTTACAACTGCATAGGCAGGAAGGGGATCAGACTGCAATGTCCACAGGCTGGTGCTCTCGCAGGAAGGAGCATCACAGCACAGAAGGGGAAGGACTTGCTTACTGTACATCTTGTTGTTGCAGGCTTTCAGCTGCTGCAAAGGAGTTATGGAGAAGCTTGAATACCAGATTAACAGGTAAGGAGAGTGATTTCTGTTAGGTGTGTGTGAAATGCCCCAGTTGCTACATGGTGGTGGGTAGAGAATAAGGCTTGAACCCTGTACCTTGGGCCCAAGTGGCAAGAGCCTGAATTCCCTACCCAGCACTATTTGTAAAATATTTTTCAGATTTTTGCCTCATATTTGTTCTATTCCTCATAAAATCTATGGTTTCTGTATTTTTGTTTCTTGACGCAGTCACTAATGCAGTGGCGCACTAGTAGCATTGTTGCCTGACAGCTACAGGTTCTCTGGTTTGAGTCTTGGCTGGGGTGCCTTCTGTGTGAAGTCTGTATGTTCTCCCTGTGTTTGTGAGGGTTTGCTCTGGTGTCCTTCCATCTTACAAAGACATGTGTCTGGAGTGTTTCTCCCTGGGCCTCTGCTAAAAATTTACTTTTGTTCCAAGTCAGACTTTCCAGGTTAACACATGTTAAATAAAAATGACAAGCATTTGAATTTCAGACTTCATATTCTTCAGAAAGTAAATGGTAACATGAAACTTTTTATTCTAGCAATTTTCGTAGTTTATAAGATGGATATTTGAAATTTGTCCCTATTTTTGGCTTCGTCCAGGTTTTTTGTGCTAAGGTTGAGAGCTATGGTGGGAACTGAATTCACTGAATATGTTTGGGGTCTTTATTCCCCCATTACTGGCTTTGTCTTGTCTACGTGATTTTTGCTAACAGGTTGAGAGCTATGGTGAGAACTGAATTCACTGAATATGTTTGGGGGCTGTATTCCCCCATTATTTGCTTTGTTCAGGTGTTTTGTGCTAAGAGGTTGACAACTATGGTGAGAACTGAATTCACTAAATGGTAACCATTTAAGTTTCAGTCTTCCTCTCTTTTATAAAACAAATGATTTGGTGTAGTGGTATGTTGTTCTGACTATTTTGCAGAGTCCTGGGTTCAATATTTGGCAATGAAATGTATGGTGATAGCACAGCATTTTATTCTAGCAACTTTTCAACATTATACATGCAATGTTTAAAATGTGTCCCTGTTTTTTGGGCTTTTGTCCCCCCCCCCAATAAATGTTGGCTTTTTTCCAGATTTCTTGTACTGCCAAGTTCAGAGATACAGCTGAGTGTCAAGTAGATTTTATAAGAAGCTGAGAGCTGCATGGGAACAAAAGTTTAGCGCTGCTTATGCTAAGTCTGCTTGCATTGTTAATAGCACAACAGGTAGTGTACTTGGTTTTGATGCAGAAGGCTGTGGGTTCTATTCCCACAGTAGATAGATGCATTGCTGATACTGTACTGTGTTGTAAAGGGGGTGGATGCTGCAGTCCTTTATGCGAAGATACCTAGTAACTATGAACCTGTTATCAATTTGCCATCCATTCCCTATTGCAATATTACTAGCTTATCACTTTTTTTAATGCAACATAGGCAATTTATTCCTCAAGGGCAACAGGCACTTTATTTGTAGAGGAAACAATGACATATAAAGTTGTTTGCTAGCAGCAACATCTTCATTAGTTATAGATTTCTTTAATGTGGAATTATTTAGATGACTTTTACTTCTTCAGAGATTGTGCATATTTACTGATAATGGTGGACTGTAGAAGTTTGAGTAGACTTTTATAACAGAAATGTTCTGAACTGGGCAGTTTTGTCATTATTGGTGCATGTATTTTGTTTCATTGTTTACTGGAAAAATGTTCAAAACAATACATTTAAAACGCCCTCTAACAACTGTACTGTATTGTACAAGGAATATAATTTAGTACAATCAGGAAGGTGTATCAAAGAGCACATGTATCTTTCATGTGCAAGTGGCCTATGATTTGAAAACAGCCCAAAGTTAATCTTTATCTGCCACTGGCAAAATGTATTTTCTTTGAATGTGGGTTTCAATGCTGTTTCAATGAATGTGAGTTTCAAGGGCATAGAAGTTTTAATGCTAAGTCTGTTTTCATTGTGAGACTGCATTGTTTTGTTTAGCAGATGTCTTAGTGTTTGTGCTGTAAAATGCAAAATAAAACTTTCAAATGAAGTCCAAATCATCATAGAAGTAAAGCAGTATGCACATTAGTGTTTATGGTAAATGGGGTGAAATAGCCAAGTAATGCTTCATTGGAATGGCTGGAGGGGGGAGGCTCCATTCGACCATGATTTTGTGAGGGGGAAGGGTGGCAAACTCAGACAGCCCCAGCTGAACTATACCTCCCAACTGTCCAGATTTTCACAGAATGAATAGATTTTTGCTTCTTATTTTTGGTTTGTTCCTCATAAAATTTGTGGTTTTCTGGCAAATCATTTAGGAATGAAGTCACTAAATAATGACAGACACTGAGTTTCAGACCTCATAACCTTCAGAAAAATGCATGGTAAAGTAAGACCTGTTATTCTATCAACTGTCTCAGTTTATACAAGAGGAATTTTTAGTACTTTTTATATGTTCCCCCAATATATTTGGCCTTGTCCAGATTTATTGCATTAACAGGTTGAGAGGAACATGGAAATAAATTGCTTTATAGAATAAAACATAGCCAAACCTTTCAACTGTCCCTGATTTTGGCTCAAAATGTTGCTCTTCCCCTAATAATCCCTCCACAAAATATCAATTTTGGAAGAAAACGTGGAGGGTTTAAAATTAAGAAATTACTGTAATAATCAAGAGCTATAGATTACTTTTATTTCAGAAATGCATGTAGATTATTTTATTTTGTCAGCTGCTCGAGTTAGCAGTATTAATATTAAAAAAATGTCCCTTCTTTGACAGGTTCCCAGCTGTATTGTGTGACTATTTTATATTTTTGCATCACATTTTTGGTCCATTTTTCATAAAATTGTGTTTTTTTTGGCAAATTAGTGGCAAATCATTAAAGACTGAAGTTAGAAAATAATGACAGACATTTGAGTTTCAGATTTCATATCCTTCAGAAAATTCATACTAATGCAAGACCTGCTATTCTACTATCTTTCTAAGTTTATAAGAGCGATATTTAAAAAGTGTCCTTATTTTTGGGCCTTTGTCCCACTTCTATGTATGGCTTTGTCCAGATTTCTTGCTCTGAGCTTGAGAGGTATTACAAATGTGTCAAGGCCATCACAGTCAGCCAGAGACATTTCAAATTGTGACATACTTGTTGCACCCCACTCCCCCATGTAGTGACTCTAGATGTGTCCAAGCAAGGCAAGGAGCAGTTATGCAGTGTAAGTGTGCAGAGTATCCCCCCATCCAAGGTAGACACAAGTACTACAGTGGCTTTTCATCTGTCCTTGATTTTGCAGAATGGTCTGGTTTATGTCATATTTTTGTACTGTTGATTTATGCTTATTATTACTCAGAAAGTGCCTGTTACTTTGTGTTTAAGTAGCAATGCTTTAATGACCATCAGGCAAGCTTGTCTGAGATGGTAATATGCAAGTAAGCTTTAATAAGCATACTGTTAAAGAATTGCCAACATTGAAAGCTTTTCTGTTTTTGCCATGCAGAGAATACTTACATAACTAGATAATATATAAGCCTTGGGTATTGAAATGCATATGACAGTATTTGTAATAAAGGACAGGATTACATTATTTTAAGAAGCTCATTACACTTGTTGGAGACTTGCAGTCATCTCTGCAAGCTTTACCCGTAAACTAAACAGAATGCTAATCTAGCATGTGTGGTCCATAACCTGTACCGTAATCCTTTAAGCAATGTATCTTGAGCTTGTTTCTTGTTTGCTTTTCATTTTTTACTTTGATCATGTTTTCCCCATGAAACAAATAGATAGTTGTCAGGCAGCAGGTCTTTTTTGGATAAGAAACATTTTTACAACTGGGGGTATAACAGAGATTGCTACTTTCAGCATGTTACTTGGTACTTTAATAAAGCTGAATATAAATTATAATTAGACCTGCAGTGCAAGGAGAAGTGGTTTGAATTGAGTGCTGCTTGGTTTTCTTATATTTGATTTTGACTGGCATTCCAGTAATGTATTTAAAAAGTAATTATTTGTTCATGCCTCACAACCTTTTTGTTTCCATCTAGATATTAAGTAAGCTGTCATGCAGCCAATGCATTTAAATATTTTTTTCTTCTACACTTCATTTTGTCTTGATTGGAGTCTCATAATGACGGTTTGGCACCCAGGGCAGCATATTTAATTAAAGTTAATTTTTATGGTTTTGAGCATAGCTCCTCCCCTTTCTAGTTGGCCACACCCTTCCCATTGACCCCACCCATTCAGCTGTCTCTTGCAGCCCCCTTTGATTTGAAGTCACCAGCCGCCACTGCAATGGCTTGACAATTTAATAAATGGGTAACAAAAGGGATATGAATCTCATGGGAATTTCAAGGTGGGGGTGTGAAGACCTGGAGTATAGGACAAAGTTTGTCAAATTCATAGTAAGAGCAGAGCTCTAGCAGTATACGTTATACAAGGCTAAATATTTTTCATTAATTGGGTTATGACATTACATTATATAATCATATAGTTTGTTGCATTCTCCAGGGTTTGTAATAAGCAATACAGCCTCTCATTTTTCTTCAGCTTAGAACTGCCTTAAGAAATAGTGCAAACTCCAAAGATGTCATAACTGTTACCCTTCCCTTCAGGCTACTTTCGTGAGCTATAGCATAGATTTTAGGAATTACAGACACTTCTTGACAGTTTCTTTATGAAACTCCTGTAGTAGCATCATTGATATTATCAAACATGATGTTTTGTTCCTGAGAAATCTGAATTTGATGACTTTTCTTGTGGATGCCCACTCAAGCTATATGGTTTACATTCAGGAAAGCTTTGGAAAAATGCAGCTGGGGTCTGAGGATGAATATGCTTGTTTATTTGTAAAGGGATAAATCTATCAAGCAGAATTTTATTTGTTAATGAGTTGCTTGTTATAGTCCAGAGTTTGATTTTGTCTGTCTGTATTAATCTATTGTTTTCACTAAGCAAGACAGGTGAGAACTATGTCTGAAAAAAAAGGTCTGTATAGATCAGTGCTGTCACCCCACCTAACACATATAAACAAATACAGTCATGCATACATAAATACAGTTCAAAACAAAATCGACTAGAACTGCTGTGTCATACTGTTTGTGTGTGTGTGTGTGTGTGTGTGTGTGTGTGTTTGTGTGTGTGTGTGTGTGTGTGTGTGCAGTGGCTGGCCAAGCTCCTGACACACACTAATCTGAACAACCTTTAAACTCTAAATCTTAATTAACTACCAAAAGTTATGCTGTCTCTATACACTTTGAAAAGAAAGCGCCAGTTTTAGCTTTGCCTCTTAGTTCATTGTTTTTATCTGCTCACTGCTTTGGCATGAAAAATATTTGTCCCTGGCTATTTTCATCTCTAATCGCACCTGTTACTGTATAGCTATTTAAGAGAGAGCTGTGCAAAAACAGAGATGCAATCATATTACCACATAGATGTGCCTCCTGGGCTCCATTAAAAAGCGTAATGCTTTTTTTGTTTAACTCTGATTACATTCACCAGCCCATGCATACAAAATATTTCATTCCTAATCATCACAGCTGATTGTATTTATTTGTTTTTATTTATACTTGACATGGCTGTTGAATGTCTTCTACAGGCAGTTATAACAGTTTGTAATTCTTTTTAATAAAGATTAATCTCTATTGCTGGCCATCAATAAAAGTACATTTCTTGTTCTCTGGTACTACATCAGCCAGCTGCAGGGAAATGCTATTTGTTAAGTAAATAAGATATTAAACGATAAGCTGATTGATTCTTTCCTTACTGAAGCTTTACATTAAACTGGCAATGGCAGTGAAATGGAAGTCTGCATGAGAATTCATCAATTTTGATTGCAAATTAGTAAAATGTCAAATGTGGTAATATTACACAGGGATGAAAACAACAATGACAAATGTGTATGGCAACCTGAATTTTAAGAAGTGACACAATCATAGAAAAGCTCATAACCTTACTAATAAAACAGGGGTATACCTTAAATATCTCTGCCTATTTCACAGTGGGTTAGTAGTGTTACCACCCAAGGAAGTGTAAAATTGTAACAAAAAGTATTGTGTAGATTACACGTTCCATTTTTTTCTACTCTTCCCAATTTTTTATGTCTCTTTCTGTGTGTTAGAATAAAAGGTGATTATTTCATCGGGGGTTATCAATTCAAGTAAATATCCCTAGTTTTACAGCTCACTGGCATTGTAGAGTTAGCTTAGCTTGTTTTTCTTTGACAGAAATCGTAAAGCAGGTGCTTAATAAATCATGCACCCCACTAAAGGCCTCAGAACTCATATTCATGTTGATCAGGCACCAGACAATGAGGCAAATGGACATTAATCAGTCCAAAATCCTCAAGGGCCTACTCTTCTTTAAACAAGTTTTTGTATAAAGTGTGTGCGTGTGTGTGTGTGTGTGTGTGTGTGTGTGTGTGTGTGTGTGTGTGTGTGTGTGTATGTATGTGCATGTGTGCATGGGAGTGTAAAGGATCTTGCCCTCTGATGAAAGAATCATATTTTCATTTTGACAATAGATTTTGATCATGATATATTCTGGCAAAGGGTATTCAAATATTTTTTCTACTGTGCTTCTGTATGACATCTGCATTTAACCAGGAACGGCATGAGTACAACACAGCAAACTTAAGGGACAAAAGCACAGAAGCTTAGGCAGACCCATGGGGTTTTGGATTTTTTTCTGTTTGCTTTGATGGAGGGAAAACTGCTTCAAAACCATTAGGGTGCAACAGACTGTGAAACAACTCATCTTAATGTGGCTGGCTTGGATAGTAATTTAGTCACAGTACTCTTTCGGTTCAGGTCCAAATATGCAAAATATTTCTGTTTCACTTACATTTGTAATCCGCATTACAGTGAAGGAATTATTACAGAAAAAAAAACAAGCTCTTTTGTTATTCTGTTTTGGAACAAAATGGGGCATTGGGGTTTGCTATAATAGCTAAGGTGTTTACCTCACAGACACAAGGTACAAGGCTCAATTCTCATCTTTGAATGGAAAATTAACTAGGTTTAAAATGGCCCAAAAGGCCATCTAGGTTAGTATTTGGCTATGAACCTTTTAAATGATTTCAAAGAGCACAGATTAATAGACAAAGAAGGCATTCAGCTTAAATATGCTTTATCCTTAAAACTTCAGACCTATTTTAGAAATCTAAGTTACCTTTAGCAGTACTGACTTCACTGTATATCTTTAGTGGCGTCTCTCGCTCTCTTAATATCTATATATTTATATATTGAGCTATATCCCCCCCCCCCACACACACACATATTTATACATATGTGTTTGTGCATTTGTGTACACACACACACACACACACACACACACACACACACACACACACACACACATATTTATACATATGTGTTTGTGCATTTGTGTACACACACACACACACACACACACACACACATATATTTATACATATGTGTTTGTGCATGTGTGTACACACACACACACACACACACACACACACACACACACACACACACACATATTTATACATATTGGTTTGTGCATTTGTGTACACACACACACACACAAACATATATATATATATATATATGTATACACACACACATATATATATATATATATATATATATATATATATATATATATATATATATATATGGGTTGCTTACCCTTGATCAATAGGACACAAGATCGACATCTGTTTAGTCGACTGAAACAGATGGTTGATGTGAGCGAGATAACAATCTCTGTATAGGGAAATTCCCTTTCTCTGGGGTTGGTGATATCTCTGAGTAAGTGTATATATATAATTTGCAGGGGTTGTGTGAGGTGCATTGTGACTTGCCTCCCTGCAAAAACATTTTTTTTTCTTTCATCTGCTCCAGGGTTAATCACGTGATCATGTGCAGTACCTGTTGAAATTCCATTTTTCTATGTTTTGAAGTCGACATACACACACACACACACACATACACACACACACACAAACGCGCACACACACACACACACACACACACACACACACACACACACACACACACACACACACACACACACACACACACACACAGCCTCATGTGTCTATATTGGGAATTTGTGGAAAAATTGACTGTTATGAAAAAAATAAGCTTTGAAAATATTTACGTGTAATACATTGAAAGCACAGTGTTTTCTACTAGAAAGAAACAACTGAGTTTGTGGTAGATAGTGAACATGTTCAGTCAGTTCCTAACTTTAGAACTTACACACAGTGTGTTTGGTACCTGTATCTGATCGGGGTTGTGCCACCAAATAATTTCCTAGCTTGCAGAGTCACTTTTATACTTTAAAAGCCAAGTGTGTTCGTAGCACATATTTTTGCAGAACAGTTTGCACAAGGCTTTGAAGTGCACTATTAAGTTATTTCAGCTATTACTACCTGGTATCTTCAATCCTCACAATGACAAGCAATGTGCTTTAATCTTCTCTGACTTAGCACAGACCTCAGTGCAAAACCGATTAGTACTATATCAAGAAAAAAATGAGACTTGTTGTGGTGTGGTGAAAATCAGTGTTTTTATAGATCATTTTGATATCTAATAACATATACCTGTCTTTTTTGGCTGTTGATGTCAGCTAGCTTCAGGAAAGTATCTTACTGATGTTTATACTTTGTTTATGATCACAAGTTTAAACACATTAATAAATAAGCAACTTCAAATCAGTTTCCTGAGTACTGGATTTAAAGTACAAAAGCCTTAAAATGATGGTCTAAAATCATACTGTGCAGTCATCAGCATTTTGGGAAATGGCTGGGCCATACTAACAGTCTAGCAAGGTGTCCTGGGCTTAGTTCTCATGAAGAGGGATGTCTGCCTAATTGTATGCTGAACTTGTCATTCGACCCAATGTCCGACAGTTGCAGTTTGTAAAGTAAATCATTGTCTTCCTCATTAGCACAGTGCTGCTGTAACCTGGATGGCCATAAATGCCTGCCTGGACTTCAGGGCCAGTATATCTTGTCATTTTTAGGTAACTATAGAAGGCAGAATTATTGTACTATTATTACTGCTAGGAGGGGTGAGGTGGTAGGGAGTTTCTCTAAATCCCCCCAGGAGGGCTGAGAAGGTCACCTGTGCAGTGCACAGGACTTTGTGGTCTTTATTTGCTGTCACTTTATGGTTGCTACAGCAGTTGCAGTAAGGGTATTGAACAGTGGCCCAAGATCAGTAATCAAAAATAGGACAGAGAGGTGGGCTGAGGTGGCTTAGCTTGTTATCAGTGTAGGGGCTGATAGCTCATATACATAACTGGGTGGAGCTTAGCTGGAGTTGGTGTATGACTGATGGAAGGTCTATATGCCACATTTATCACAACGTCCTTTTGTAACAGATGAAGTGACTTAGAGTCACACTCTTCCAAATATATATGCCCCTGGCAGCCTTTTATATGGGAGGGAGAATAATATCTCTGACCCAATTCAAGCTTGCATTAGGAGGCTTTTTCGAGCCATAAGGGATTCCTGAATCCCTCCAATAATGCATAATCCCAACAGATGCTTTATTTGTTTTTTAAATATTTATATGCACTGTCAGGAAAATGCAAAAATAAGAAATGTAATACTATGTAACACAAGAATATAATGATAGAATTAGATTATTTTTGTTCTGGACCATTTCAGTACTATGATACAAGTGAATAATTTGTTTCTGAACCTTTATTAATATATTAAATTCCATTTAAGTATCAGGTCAGGAATTGCTTGCATGGGATTAAAAAGAAATGTCTGTGTTGTAGTTAACCAACACATGGTGCAAAGCTTGCTAGTGAGAATGTGAAACTTGCCTCTGGGAAAAGAAGTATCCAACAGGTGTTTTTATCAACATTAATGTGTTAGAAAGCAATACTGAGAGTTGAATGAATCAGTAACAAGTAATCATGTGCCACATGCCTGAAAACAGGCTAACTACTTGTACCTATCTCTTCCTACATGACATCCAATTCAGAAAATTTATACCAGAAGAAACGTTTGCATTTGCCCTAACTCTGTGGGTCTTCTCACAGGACTAGTTCAAATTCTATGACCTAATTTGATTCCATATCCCAGCTCTTTTAGTGTGCTTTCAGTCCAGGGTAAATGGGGACTGTTTATGGTGCCTTGCTGTGTAAACCAGTTAGGCTCAATCTTCTCAATCTGTTTTCGATCTGAATATTTATTTGTGCATCTCACGGTTCAATAAGACATCGGGGAATATTCATTTTTCAATAAGTTTAAGAACTGGTTAATAATTACTTATAAAACCCTGGATGAAAAATATTGCCATAGACTACTGTTTACATTATGTTAAAGATATTAAAGAACAAATGCTTAAAAATGAATGCTGCCTTGCAACTGGTGGCATGTGCAAGGCTCTTTTAATAACTAACATTAAATACATGCAAATAGTACACACACACACACACACACACACACGCACACACACATGCACACACACACACACACACACACACACACACACACACACACACACACACACACACACACACACACACACACACGCACACACAGACATATACTTGCTGGTAGTATTGATAATGCCTGAAGGGTGGTGGCAGAGACTAGTTGCACTATAAGGACATCAGATCACCTTGTACGACTGCAGTGTTTTTACCAAGATTCATTTAACGGTATGATTATGGTGCCACACATCAACATATCTTACTAGTTTCTTCACAGTCTCTGCAGTATTTCCAATTTTCTTTCTAATTTCTGGTAAATATTTAAATTACCTCATTTGTTTATTGTGAACAGTACAGTAGATGTTCATGCACTCCTTCAAGACTGGAAGCATCCCTCAGTAAAGTCAGAATTAAAATGACAATAAGGAGTGCACCATGGTGCCTTGAGAGATTGGTAACACTTCTACTTTGAATGCCCTCATTAGGTCTCTCTCAGCCCGTTCTTCTGTGGTTCAAATGCTACCTGTCCAATAGCTATCAGTCAGTCAAATGGCACTCCATGCTCTCTTCTTACCTCCCAGTCACCACTAGTCTACCGCACAGCTCTATCCTTGGTCCTCTGCTCTTTAAGATTCTGACTTCACCCTCCACGTATCCATACTACGGTCCTCCCTAATAAAGTATGCAGATGACTCTACACTCATTTGCACTTGTGACAATATGGCATACCTCCAAAAAATTACACAGGAAGTTGTAACAGCCATTGAAACATGGCTTTATAACTCACAACTCATGCTCACCCCTAAAAAAAGTAGACTACTACTTTTTTCACCAAATCTGTCTCTAATGAAAAAAAACAAAAATCCTCTTTATTGATAATACAACACTGAAGTCAGGTCTCATAGCAAATTATTAGGGATGATAGTTAAATTTGACTAGTGTCTACAAAATTGCATAAGAAAATTCATCAAAAGATTGGGATGCTGTATAGAGCCAAAAACTTTCCTAACAATGCAAATAAAGCTACATTTGCTACAACTAACCTCCTCTCCATACGTCTTTATGACACTCCCATCCATAGCAACCTCCAGGCATCACAAAAATCAAAACTTGAACAATGGTATAATAATGTTGATAAATTTGCAGCAAATACCCCTTTAGAAACAACCACTGTGTAGCAATAAAAGCCTAAATCGGTTAGAATTAGCACTACAGCAACTAGCATAAATACAGCTTCTTTCCACCTATATAATTACCCAACCTTCATCCACTTGTCCAGCACTAAATAACATTCTGCACAACTATGTTCCCAGTCGGTCATTATGATCCAGTGACCAAAAACGTCTCTCTGTCCACAAACCTATCAAACCACCTGGGCATTGTCTGTACTCGTACCATGTTGCTAAGGCCTTGAACTCCTTACCTGCATCCATCAGGTCACTACCCTCTCTCCCATCCTTCAAAACCATTTGAAAGACTTCCTAGCTGAAAGTTGGCTCTGCTATTCTACACCAGGATAAGCTATATTCCAAAATGTGAACAAGTACGTATTCATACCTTACCTCTCCCTTCTTCACTGACTTCCTTACTTTTGTCAATTTCTCTGCCCTGGCTTTCTCTCTAAATATTACAATTCCTGTTTATATTATACTAACTTAATGTTTAATCTCTCTATAAACTGGCTAAAATTTCTTTAAATATTAAATCATTGTCATATAACTTGTATCTAACTTTAACCAATGCTTTAATATTGTGTCTAATATGGTATAATTATTTAAACTGTAAATTTTTTGTGTTATTTTGAAGATTGTAAAATTATTGTTCTTGAAATGTTTTGTAATACTTTGGAGCTTTCCTGCCTAGACCTTTGCTGAAAATGGGCTCCTACCCAATCGGACTTTCCCGGTAATCAAATGTCAATAAATAATACGTGGTTGTAATTGTGCACTTTTGTGACTTTTAAATGACAGTGCATGCTAGGCATACAGAAAAGTAATGCAGCCTGCAGGAGTGGACTTCCAGTGGGTATGCAAGCATAAGTGGTAAGAACAAGAAGTGTACACAAATTTATGATTGCTCACTAATCATCTGAAATACAAATGACATATGCTTCTAATCTGGAAGGGGCCATGTGACATTTGGATGGATGTATTGAAACTGCCATAGTTACAAAACTGAGTTTGTCTAATGAAGTTCAGAAGTGTTTTCACTATAGTTGTTTAAGTGAATATTTTTTTCAAGAATAAGGTAACACTTCTGAGATATGAATAAGTTTATAGAATACCAGCTATCCAATTTTTGAAAAATGTGAGTGTTAAAAATAGGTCCAGCAATTTACACACCTGAAGTACTATAACAGAATAGAATCGCAGATTTGGAATAACAAAACATGCCTTAATTTATAGTACATCACAGCACACAGCAGCCACAGAAGTAGTCAGTGAAGTTGTGTTAGACAGAAAATGTGGTGCATCTTGGAGGCAAAACACTAAGTGGTAATAAAGCTCTCTCACACACACACACACACACACACACACACACACACACACACACACACACACACACACACACACACACACACAGATATGCAGTCTCATTGCAGTGTATTATGATTTGTTTCTAAAAATTGTGTTTTCAGCTACAGAAGGACAGTGACAACTCTATAATGCAAACAATAAGAGATGAGTGTCCACTTGAAGTCCAGAAATCAGATGGTGGTCTAACAATGAAAATATGATAGTAAACTAGATTCAAAATGGTAAATTTTAAGGAAAAAATATGAAGCTCTTATCAAGCAATAGAGATGACTGAAAGATTGCTTTAGTGTCAGGGAGATGACAGGAGAGGCTATATTTGTAGTGTCACCATAATGGGAATGTGAGTACTTGTAGGTCCATGGCTCATGAGTGTGTGTGTTTGTGTGTGTGTGTGTGTGGGGGGGGGGGGGTTGACCAACAGTTGGATAGGGTTATTATTAAACAGTGCTGTTGTGTAAAGACCAAATGCCGCATGGAATCCTTATCTAGCTATTTGTGGCCAGGTAGAGAGTTGACCATTTTGATGCTCACTGTGACATTACAAGTGTCACAGTGATGAAAATCCAGGTGTAGCTACGAGGCAGCAGGACAAAAACAAGGAGGGGGTGCAGTGTGTGTTTTAAGTGTTGTCAGATGTACATAAAATTATTTTTGGAGGGATGTTAGACTGGTAAACAGAGGCAGGGTTTAGTTGTTTGGAGACCAAGGGATATTCTGCCATGTAAAAGAATACAACGTATTAGCAAGACCATTATGTGTGATACTACATTTGGTTTACCTACTAGTGTACAAAGTACAATTTTTCTGCACACCATTTGTTGAAAGCTGAATTCAAAGAGTGCCTTGAAAACTCTAAAAAAACACACAAAACATATTTTTGTAAGACAGCACATCCACACATCACCCTAAAGTAAATATACCAACTCTATAGTGAAAACACAATGCAGCAAAAGGGAAAACCCAACAAACCTTCCACTGGCTCACGCAGTATAACACATTGCAGTAAAACGCATTGCAACATTTAACTTTTGAAATAAAACTTCTCATTGGGCAACCTATCAATGACTCTTAATTCTCATTGGGCAACCTGTCAATGACTCTTAGTTCTCATTGGGCAACCTGTCAATGACTCTTAGATAAGCTATTTCATTTGGAGGATTAATCCTTGTGTAATTGCTACTGATGCCATGGAAAGGTTGAATCGATTTCTTGCCATGCTATGACATCCCTTTCATGAAGATTGTGATCTTTCCTATATTCTTTGCTGCACTGCTTGCCATAGACTACATGGGTGTGCTGAGTTCCATGAATGAAATATAATTTGTGTTGGCTGTAACAGGTAATGTTTCTGACCATTCACTACATAGCTAGTACAACGAAAAACCAATATAAGAGAAAGGAAGTTAAGACATAATGACAGATGTATAACTTTATAACAACTTGGTGGTCTTTAATAAATTAGTAGCCAGGTAAGACCCATTTGGCACAAGTACATAATTTCAAGCAGGGCAACGAACACTGTGCAGTTGTCACATTATAGACATACAACATATAAGAGGTGAAAATGGGAACCAAACCCATAACTGCAATTGTACTTCTTTTACAGCTTGCTTCTTCACGCACTAGCTTTAAAACGGGGATATACTGCATTCAAATGTAGTCATGTGCAAACATTTATTATATCCAAATTCAAAGGGTGATTCATATAATTTATGTCAACATTCTGATTAATGGTTTATTTTGGCATACCTCCAGTAATATTCTATAAAATTCATATGTACTTTTTTTATAGACTTACATCAAGCAGAATCTCCTAAGCTGATTCTAGTAGCTGCACTGTAGAGAGATGCATATTTATACCAGCAGTTGTTACAGACTTGCTGATGGTAAGCCTAAGGTGAAGAGGTGTCCTTTTCCCATATTAGATACCCAGCAGCACAGGTTATCTTTTTGTGCTACCTGGAGTCCTTTGTAGATGAATTTAAAAGGGATTTATTTCATATCCTGCTAGATCAAAAGGCCAGGCATAGATAGAAAGGAACATCAGCTCAGTAAAGCAAACTGCAATAACAAAATAAAATTAGCATCCAAATTATGTTTTTTTAGTCTTTAAAAGTAAAATTTAGTGCTCTCAAATGAACTATAATGCCATCTTTGCCAGCCTTGTAAATCTGTGCTTCAGGTGGATTACTATACAACTGGGGCCAAGAAAACCTGCCAGCTGGTCATTAATTAGCCAGAGATGCCCATTTATTTGACTGTTATGTTGTAAAACAGCAATGCAATACAACATGGTGAATAACTTAATATTGTCTTTTTCTTTAACTCAAAATGTATGCATCTTACACATTCATTTGGAATCACAGTTAAAGCACAAACAAGCAAACAAATGGAATTATTACAAATAAAAAAGGGATGGCTAATTTGTTTTGACGACCAGACATGCAAAAGGCTGATTAACCATTACCTGAAAAATATAACTGATTATAAAACATAACAGAGGAATAATGTGTTTTGATTTTAAATGTGTGTTTTGGCAATGTAAAAGCTTTAGGATTTGAGATGACAGAAATATTCTAGTAGTGAGAGAAATTAGCAGCACACGTCTAAATTAAATCTCTGGTATTAATACCAAAGACATTGAAATACTTTGTCCTCTCATTAAGTAACTTGTGGGGACTGACAGACACACACGCACACACACACACACACACACACACACACACACACACACACACACACACACACACACACACACACACACACACACACACACACACACACACACACACACACACACACACACACACACACACACACACACACACACACACACACACACACACACACACACATACACACACACACACACACACACATATTTATACATATGTGTTTGTGCATTTGTGTACACACACACACACACACACACACACACACACACACACACACACACACACACACACACACACACACACACACACACACACACACACACACACACACACACACACATATACACATATATATTTACATAAAAATATTATACATGCTTTTGATAGACAGAGGCAAACAACAGCTTTGCCAAAACTAACATAACCCCCCCGATAACCTAGAACTTCCTAACTAACATGCCCCCTTCCTAATAAACACCTGTGATACACGGGGGCAAAACTGGGTTGGGTTGCATAGCTAGCTTTATAAATACCCTGGTGGTCATTAGCCTAGTATGTGCCTATGAACCTATGAACCAATATGTGGGTACAAATAAATACAGAAATCCTCCCAAGTATAAATATATATGACAATGACTTTGACTACAGCAACGATATATACAGAAATATGCCAAGCAAAATATGATGCATGTTTGACTAATATCAGTTTACAAAACACAGTGTTACAGTCTACAATCAAGGCAGCAGGTTGGGCTCTGACTTGGCTTAGTCAAGTTACATGTCACCTTCGTAGGATATGCTACAAGAAGATGCATGATTTGGATGCTATGGAAAGTGCATACATGTTTGTTCTACCAGTTAGTGGCACCAATGTACCTGGATACATGTGACACAGTTTTATTTTGAGTAGGAGTAAGTTAAGTACTGTAATTTCATTACAAGGTTCTCTGAATTAGTAATGAGGGTAGGTAAGAAAAAGGAATTCTGCTAAAATTAATGTGGTGTCTTAGATACTGAGTTAAGGAACTATGTATGAGAAATGCTATAGTAATGCAATATTGGTAGAAGACTAGCCCATTAAGTATGTTATACAACAATACTATATAGTGATAGTTTGTAAAAACAGGCAAATGGGTTTAACTTACATTTAACTTTAGACAAAGTGCATTCTGGGTAATACTTTCATTAGACTGCATGTATGAAGACTACGGGAGTTTGGTCAAAGTTGAGCTTGGATGGAAATGACCATGTTTAGAGGTTCAAGATTAACAGTTTAAACATTTAAATTCAAAAGTTTAGTTTTATTTTCAATAAAATCTATGGTCTACTGCTCAGAATGCACACACACGTTCTGGGTACGAACTGTATGGAGATTCTGTCTGAAACATGGGGGAGCATTTATATGGGGACATCATTTGTACTAGTAGGCATGCTTCTGATAGATTCTGAAATAAGTACCCACATAAAAGTTGCATATATTTTCATGAAGGTATAACCTTCTGGGAGCGAGGAAGGGGGAAGCAGATGATTTGCCCTCCCCTGAAGAAAAAACATTGTTTCAGTCATTTGCATATCAGTTCATGTATAACCTATGCACAAAGCTAAGTATAGTATGGGATGGAAGATCATAATTTTCAGTGTTGGTTATTTAAGTCTGGAAATGGATCAGAGCAGATAGTTCTGCTGTGCACTGATAGGTTCCTATCAGTTGGAAAAAAAAAGGTCTGTGATATAATTTCTGATGATGGTTGCAGGTTCTTGGCATACATATCCATTCTGACCTTTTTGTATCACTGTGATATTACAGATAACAAAAGTAATCCAGAAAGCTTGATTTAGATCTGGTATCCTACCTGTGATCCAGTAGGTAACAGGGCTAACAGGAAACAAGAGTAGAAAGGATTAGTCCAGATAAAATCACTTTAGCTAGCAGATCTAAGCAACTCTGTCTCTCATGCCGTCCCTGTGGGAGGAATAATAATGCCTTATTGAAGTTTCAATTAGTTTAATCAGTTAAGTATGTAGACAGATGAAAACTGAAGAACAAGAAAGAAGGGAAGTTCTAAAGGCAAGTGGGTAAAAAGAAAAAAAAATCTAGCCTGCAAATAATAATTAAAAATGATTTACCCTCAAGGTTATACTTCATGATTAGTGAAAGGGATGTAAAAAAAACATGCCAGTGTTAAGTAACCACATACCAATGTCTGTCTCAGTCCTACAAGCCTTCCTATACAAAAACTCAAAATTTTAAATTAAAAAGGTAAACTTCTTGCTTTAGTACAAACAGCATTCTAAGTATTTCTTTTGCAGTGACAGTACCCAGCACTGTCCTGTGTACAGATGTCTTTTACTTTTCAAAGAGCCTGACATGCTTAAGAGGACACCGTCTTGTATCATCCTGCAGAACATATATTCCCTAATGTTGGGTTTATCTTTTTATTAGATCATCCATTTAATCTATTTAATAATATAGGTGGGTGGTTTCCTATAAGTATGGTGTTTAGATTACTGGTATTACTGAAGAAACCATTTTCTTTAAAAGTTTTAATCACAGTGAAGAAAAAGTATGCTGTGACTCTATTCATGCTGTACTGTTTTCCCTGGTGGTTTCTGATTGCAGATAGATTAGGTTCCTTTCACATATATCCTATTTTACCTCTTGAAGTTCCCAGAAAGCATGCCAATGAGTGTGAAAACACAGTTTGTGATATGGCTATCTATGTCATAATTGTAAAATGTTTCATCATCATTATTTTAGATGCTACTTTCACTCCTTTTTTACTTGAAATTTTTGCTTAGACTTTAGGCAGAAATAACATAAACTACTTGCCGCCTCTTCTGTCTGACTGCTTAAATAGTCATTTGGGTTTCTTTTCTTATGCAGTCCATGGCTTTGTTTCTCAGATAATGCATATGATAGTGTACAACTCACTGATAAGTACATATGTTATGCTACTTCCCTGTGTGGTGACTAACAGCAGATGGGACTCCATAAATGCTAAAACCATTTATCAAAGTACTGTCATTTCCTTTTTGGTATAGCTTTGTGTTTTAAGATAATGAGAGCTGAGTGAGATACATCATATAGACGAAGGTTTGATTTAAATTATACATTCCATCTTCAGACTGTGCGAATTTGGAAGTCACTTAAATCAAAG
The DNA here is from genome assembly GCF_019279795.1 of Protopterus annectens. Taxonomy (NCBI): domain Eukaryota; kingdom Metazoa; phylum Chordata; order Ceratodontiformes; family Protopteridae; genus Protopterus; species Protopterus annectens. Next base: position 1,728,034,628 of record NC_056725.1, read on the forward strand.
TTTTTACTGAAAAAAGACATAGGAACAACCACAATCAGTCTTAAAAGACTGCACAAACTAATTAGTTCCTCTGAGTTTCTTTGGATAATACATGAGAGCCATATTACCAGTGGTTAAGTTGTAAAGGAGTTATTAGAATGTTACATGCTAGATATCCTAGTTTTAGAATATCAGCAAACTTTCTCGATTGTTGTCTCTTTACATCATCCTTATTTCTCTCTCTCTCTCTCTCTTTCTCTCTCTCACTCTCTTTCTCTCTCTCTCTCTTTTGATGTCCTTACATGCTCAGAAGACTGGAAAAAGCAAATTGTATTGCTGCTGTAATGATTCCTCAATTTGAATACAACTTTTTCCAGTTCCATGTTCTACTGTTGTGTGTCTTGTTCTTATCTTGTTAGGTGGGATACAGTAGTGAATTTTTGAGAAATAGATGATAAAACATACAGCGTTGCAGTTAATACTCCCATTTGATGCAATGCTTTTAACAGGTAACAGGCAGACATGAGCTGATCCCCTGCAGTATTCTGCTAGTTAATGATCAAGGGTGGAAGTGGTATGCATCAGCATGTAGCCCATGTAATACCTGGTATTATGTGGTGCACATCAGCATGTGGCCCATGTACTACATGATATTATGCGGTGCACATCAGCATGTGGCCCATGTACTACCTGGCATTATGTGGTACACATCAGAATGTGGCCCATGTACTACCTGGTATTATGTGGTGCTCATCAGCATGTGGCCCATGTACTATCTGGTATTATGTGGTACACATCAGCATGTGGCCCATGTACTACTTGGTATTATGTGGTGTGCATCAGCATGTGGCTCATGTACTACCTGGTATTATGTGGTGCACATAAGCATGTGGCCCATGTACTACCTGGTATTATGTGGTGGTTATCAGCATGGGGCCCATGTACTACCTGGTATTATGTTATGTTATGAGGATCTGATCGCTTTGCCCCCCCCCCACTTGTGTGAGTAAGGAATCATTTCACTCCAGCAAAAAGCAAAGAAAACTCTAACCAGCAATCATCCAAAAATAGACTGCAGCCTCAGGTTTAACTCCAGGAAGCTTGTTGTTGCCACTTGTGTAGTGTAGGTGACAGCTTTTGTGACTATTGTTATGCCTTGTTCTGTTACAGAGTGCATACCCTAGGGTTAACAGCTGCAAACCTTCTTCCTCTTAGCCAACCCCCACCCCTTTCATCCGTTTCACTGTTGATACTTTGTTGTATGTTAAGGTATTTAGCCCCTCTCAATAGTCATAGCCTTCAGTCCCTCCTCCTCAATACTTGTTCTTCACTAAACACCAAAGAGAGGTGCAAAGTCTGCAGCTGCTTTTATCTTTAGCTACATTGTGTGCAGCAAACAATGAGCAAAGAGGAATACAAATATAAAAGAGAATAAAATCTGCCGTTGCAGACTAGTAAGCAGCATACAAATTCTACCTGTTGTGACTCCTACACATAGTTTTTCTTGGAGAAACCTTCCAATCCTTGAACAAGGGTGCCTGTATGTTTACCTTATTTCATTGGCTGTCCTTTGATAATTAGCTAGGTTAGCAGAGTGCCTTAGATTCTCCCCTGCTACTTTAAATTCCAATTGATGGTTTCCCTCCCATCCCCCACCCCCCAAGTGATTGCTCAGGTACAACACACCAAAGGTTTTAAAAACCCTGGATGCCATATTTGCTCTAATTGCAGCTGAAAGCCCACCAGGTGTAGCATCACTGGTAAGTGTCCCTGGACTAGTTGATAGTTTTTATTTTTAGCTAAGTTCTATCTGGATGGTGTAGCCCTGCTCCGTTCACTTTGCTCACTTTGCTCAACTCCCACCCCCATTCCACCCACCCCCATATCATTACCTTTATACTTATCCATACAACCACATATCCAACTTCAGATTGATTGCCATACTGTCTCCACTCTCAAAAATCCTAGAGAATTGCATTCACAAGCAGGTAATGCATTACCTTCACCAGGAAAACCTTCTCACACCCACACAGCATAGTTTCCATCCCAAGCATAGTACAACTACTGCACTCATATCATTCATCAATATAGTCTCCCTAGCTCATGATAACAATAAACTTGTCTCATGCCTATTCCTTGACCTTTCTAAAGCCTTTGACACTGTCTCTCACTCACTCCTTCTAGATAAACTCACTAACTTACATTTCTTTCCCCTACTATCTCCTGGTTCTCCAGCTATCTCTCTACCCACCAGCAATAAGTTAAATGGCTCTCTGCACTATCCTCCCCTCTCACTGTAACACATTGCATTTAAGTTACCTGGCACTTGCTCACTAAAGCAATTATATAAGTCAGCACTAAAATATTAAAAGCACTACACCCTCAAAAACTCCCCTTGAGTACCTCGCTCCCCAATGGCCCTTTTTTTCAATTATAAAGGAATTCCAAATACTATTCTAGCATGTCCAAAGGTCAGTTGTCAATCTCCTCTCCGGTCCAGCTGGTGAATCTGGGAATCTTGAGACAATGTTACAACTGCCTCATGTACACAGACAACCCTCTCCTCCTCCCAACAAATTCCAGCACATGTGAGAGATGCAACCATATAGCCATACTGGAGGCTAAGCTCTCTCAACTCAGTACTGGCGAAACCAGTCAGGAGGAGAAGGAAACCACACTCACTACAATTCCAGTCTCACATAGACCTACCATGACAGCAAACCAAACACATAAACACACAAAAACATACTCGGAGGCTCTAAATAAAAATCTGCCTAAGCAGCAGAGACCTCCAAAGCAGACACCCAAGCAACTGATACCCCAAAACAAAACACGTGCAACACATAGCTCACAAAGCCAGTGTGCCGAACAGTCACAGCCCTTAAGGCTAAACAACACACCTGATAGACTTGTAATAGGTGACTCTATCGTCAGGCACACTGACGTCCCGCTCACCAGGCTGAACAAGGAGAAGGTCACGGTGAGCTGCCTGTTGAGCGCTAGGATCCGCCACATAACACAAGCACTCAGGTCACTCCAAGGCAAGTATAAATATGACTCAGTCATTGTCCATGCTGGTGTGAATGACCTGAGATGTACCTCCCTGGACTACATGAAAAGAGACATAGAGGAGCTCTCTGAGCATGTAGCCCAGGCCGGTATGACCCTGACCTTGAGTAGCATCTTACCCTCACCAAGAATGATGCCACAATATGAAGACAAGATGATCAATTTCAACAACTGGCTTAAGTATTGGTGTCATTCAAAGGGGATCCAATGCCTGTCAGCCTGGGATGACATGCTTGACAAGCCATGATGCTTCGCTAGGGACGGCTTGCACCTGTCCCCCCTGGGCTTTCGGATATTGGCAAAGACTCCTGCTACCCCCATAGTGCCTTTTTTAGGCAAGGCTCAAAAGACAAACCCACCTCCATAGGTATAACAAGGGATAAGAAACTAAGAGTAATGCTACTCAACGCCAGAAGTCTAAACCTCAAGATGCATGCACTTGAAACTCTCCTTAACATGGAGAACATCGATATCTGTGCAGTAACAGAAACCTGGTTCAAGGCTCCCAAGAGCACCCCAGCACTACCAGGTTATACCTCATACCATGCTTTTTGGCCCCACAACTTGGACCGAACCACAAAAGGAGGGGGAGTATCAATATTCGTCAAAGATACCCACACCTCCAGGTTGGTGGCACAACACGAAGCATCAGAGACTATCCATGTGCAACTAACAGTGGGTAAAACTGCCTTCCAGTTTATAGCCTGCTACAGACCACCCTCCCAAACCCAGGAACCCCACTTGGCCTTCCTGAGAACACTGGAAAATATGAAGGTCTCTCCAAACACCATTATATTGGGCGACTTCAACTACCCAAACATAGACTGGGAGCATTACTCTAGCTCCAACACCCTAGCCCAAAGGTTCCTAGAATTTATAAACTCAAATGCTATGGAACAACTTGTTACCACTCCCACAAGAGGGGAAAACATACTGGACCTGATCATCACCAACATGGGGACTCTATGCTCCAGACCAGAAATGTATCCCTCAATGGTAAGATCAGACCATAAACTATTCTCACTGGATATTCACATCCCGACTCCAACCCCTGCCCTGAAAACCACAGTGAAAATCTTCTCTAAAGCAAATTTCACACTCCTCAAAACCGAGGTGGAATCCTTCAAAGCCCCCGGGCCTGTGGAAAATATGGCCCAGACCGCAAAATCCTTTATAAACGCATTCTATGAACACCTTCAGGAATGCATGGATCATGCAATCCCAAATAAAACCAAGACCCAATCCTCCAAAGGCAGACGTCCTGTCTGGTGGACCCCAGCCATAAACAAACTATACAATAGAAGGAGGAAGCTACTACATGATAGAGCAAAATCCCAAAAAGGGAAGGCATCTCTGATCAGTATTAGCAAAAAACTACGGGCACTCATAAAATCGTCTAAGGCCAGCTTTGAGACAAAAATTGCACAGAACACTAAGGATAATCACAAGGCTTTCTTTAGGAACCTGGTGGGAATTCCCAGATATGCTCGGAATTAGTCTAAAATGACAAAAAATACACCGAACCCACAGACATTGCCAACATCCTAGCTGACAGGTTCAGCGCAAACTTCTCCCCCCCCCCCACCAAAAGGGCAAATATCTTTCCCAGCAGAGTTCTGCCCCCCTGACATCTCAGATGCTCAGGTAAGAGCTGCCCTCTCCAAAGCAAAAAACACACCATCAGTGGGACCGGACGGTGTCCCGGGCTGCATCCTACATGAACTCCAAGAAGAGCTAAACCCAAACATAAAACTACTGTTCAATCTCAGCCTTACTACAGGATATGTACCCAAAAAGCGGCGTACAGCAACAGTGGTCCCTCTCCACAAAGGTGGTGCCTCAACAGATCCTGGAAACTATCACCCCATAAGCCTGACTAGCTTGGTCTGCAAAGCTATGGAAAGGATCATCATGGACCTCATAAATAAAGATATTGGGGACCTACAGATACTGGATCCTACCCAGTTCGGCTTTGTTAAGGGCAGATCCTGCCTCTTAAACCTGGTTGATTTCTTTGAAACAGTCACCAAGGCCATTGACAAGGGGAAGGTGGTCCACACAGCCTACCTGGACCTCGCAAAAGCCTTCGATACAATACCCCACTCGGGCATTATAGATAAGCTCACCAGCTTAAATATAAACCCCTATGTCACTAGATGGGTTGCAAACTGGCTCAAGGGCAGAACCCACATGGTTAGAATTGCTGGAGCCATGTCAGACTCCAAACCAGTTACAACTGGCGTCCCACAAGGCTCAGTCCTGGGACCTCTCTTGTTCGGTATATATTTCTCGAAGGTACAGGCCAACACGGAAGGACTGTGGCTGACCAAGTTCGCAGATGACTGCAAACTGGGCGAAATAATCGACTCTCCAGCCGACACAAGCATCCTCCAAAAGGGCCTCATGGAAACAGACAACTGGTGCCAGAGCCATGGCCTCAAGCTAAACACCAAAAAGTGTATAGTCATCCCCTTTGGCAAAAACAAAGTGCCCACAAATTACCACATAGGTGGTAATCCATTAAGTACAGAAGAAGTAATTAGGGACCTGGGGACCCAAGTTGATAGCAATCTCTCATTTGACAACCACGTGGCCAAAGTGGTTAGAAAAACATTTTATATAGCCCACCTAATCATGAAAGGATTCACATCTAGATCAGGGGAGGTCATCGTGCCTCTTTACTCATCCCTCATCAGGCCCATAATTGGGTACAATGCCCCTTTTGGGATGTACCTTACCAGACACCTACAGCAAATGGAAAGACCCCAAAAGTACCTCACCAAGAGGATCAAAGGGCTCAAACAGATGCCATATGCTGCCCGGTTAAAGAAACTCCAGCTCTACTCAGTGACATACTGCCTGCTCAGAGGCGATCTGTGCCTGACGTATAAAGCCATGTCCAACCCGGAATTAATGGACATGCTGCACCTCAGAAAATCCAAATGCCATTGAGCTATGCGCTCGAGAGACTTGAACCTCAGCACTGAAATAAATAGGACATGCTGGAGGGACAGATTCATAACCCAGAGGCTCCCTTCACTCAGGAATAAAATCCCAGTCCAGGTTAGGCAGAGTCCCTCATTGACTCTCTTCAAGAGGAATCTTGATGAGTGGATGGGAGATCGTAGGTTTACCCCGGTTATCACTTCTGTGTCACTGTTAGACAGAGGCACAGTACGCTAACCTTGAAAAAGGGCATAGCAAAATTAATTTAAAATGGGTGGCGAAAGCCAAACACACTCTGGCTAGGCTTATAAATGCCCTAGGGCAGATAGCCTAGTATGAACCTATGACCCTATGAAGGGTCCATACTTGGACCACTACTCTTTAATATTTTCACCAACTTGCTCTATTCCTGATGACTCAACTGTTATAACCATTGCTGACAACCCAACTGACCTCCAGTCAACTACCCTGGCATCCTTCTACACCATTGAGACTTGGCTTAGTGATAACAAACTAATACTTAATCCAAAAAAACTAAGCTCCTACTCTTCTTCCCTAAAAACATCACCACACTCAAAAGTACATTTACCATCTTATCCTGCAACAACACTATCATCTCAGCTGATTCTAGTACTAAATTGCTAGGTGTTACAATAGATGATCAGCTTAAGTTTGATCTCCACATTACTAACTCGGTAAAAAGAAATCAGCAGAAACTTGGACACCTTTTCTGTAGCAAGAAATACTTAACTAACACTGCCCGAATAACTCTTTCCCAGGCTTTATTACTCCCAACACTCCTGTACAGCTGCCACATATTCACAAACCTTAATTCACTTATTTCAAGCTTGAAACTACCTATAATAAGATCACCAGATTTGCAGCTAAAAAACCTACAAGTCACACCACTGCTTAGCACTACAGCAACTAGACTGGCTAGAATTCCTACAGCTGCACCAACTATACCAACCTCAAATCATCCACTCTATCCTGTATCTACCCTCCTTCTGCCCCAGCCTCTCCACTATCATATCCAAATATTACCCTGCTAGGACACTACACAGCTCAAATCAAGAATTATTAGACATCTACAAACCCAAAACTAAGCTGCCTTCTCTATAACTATAACCTAGCTACATCCTGGAACCAACTCCCCTTGGAAATAAAATCCCTCCAGCTTAGCAAAAGTTTCAAATTAGCCACAAGGAAATACCTAAAAACAAAGTGGTCTTGCCACTGTAGCCAACCACCCTGAAACCACCATCCTTTCACCTATTTCACCACCTCACCCTCAATGTATCTCTAACACTATTACCCTGCCTCTTCTACCTCTTCCCTTCCTCTATCTCCAACCACTCTTAATTTTTAGTCTCAAAACAACCTACCTGTCTAGTCTGTCTCCTATACTCTACCTCCCCTACATCTCCTACTAGCCATTCTTACTTTCCTTTCTTGTTTCCAAACTCCTATACAACTAGATCCTACCCACTTTAAATAAGCATCTGCCTAACTATTAACTCATTTTGCTCTAAGCAGCTTGAATAATATTGTAACTAGTCACATTTTCTTCTGCTAATTGTTTAAAACCTTGTTTGTAACAACTCACATACTTGTTTGCCAATTGTTAATATTCTGTATAATTGAAGTGCCTGAGGAGCTTTTTTTTTCTCTCCAGGTCTCTGCTTGTAAGATCCTATAGCTGACTGTTACTACTATGTTACTAACATTTAATACATTGTTTTCTAGTCCTGAGAAGCTTTTCTCCCTGGGTCTCTGCTGAAAATGAGCCAAATGCTCAGCCAGACTAACCAGGTTAACAAATGTAAAATAAGTAAAATAAATAAAAACAAATGTGGTGCACGTCAGCATGTGACCCATGTACTACCTGGTATTATGTGGTGTGCATCAGCATGTGGCCCATGTACTACCTGGTATTATGTGGTGCACATCAGCATGTGGCCCATGCACTACCTGGTATTATGTGGTGTGCATCAGCATGTGGCCCATGTACTACCTGGCATTATGTGGTACACATCAGCATGTGGCCATGTACTACCTGGTATTATGTGATGTGCATCAGCATGTGGCCCATGTACTACCTGCTATTATGTGGTATGCATCAGAATGTGGCCCATGTACTACCTGGTATTATGTGGTGCATTTAAGCATGTGGCCAATGTACTACTTGGTATTATGTGGTGCACATCAGCATGTGGCCCATGTACTACCTGGTATTATGTGGTGGGTATCAGTATGTGGCCCATGTACTACCTGATATTATGCGGTGCACATCAGCATGTGGCCCATGTACTACCTAGTATTATGTGATGGTACTGTTCCTAGTTCTGACTTTACCATCAGTATCTCACAGTGCAAATCAGTCTAAGGTGGATATGCTGATTTACACTACACAAGAACAGCATGGCATTGACAAAGAACTGGGAGACTTTTAAGAAAAATTAACTAACCTACTGTAAATTACTGAACAATAGGATGGCTTAGGACTGTATATGTATACATGTATGTATATTTATATGTATGTTTATGTAGTTGTGAATGTATGTATATATATGTGTGTGTGTGTGTGTGTGTGTGTGTGTGTGTGTGTGTGTGTGTGTGTGTGTGTGTGTGTGTGCATGATGGACCACTGCAGCTGACCACACTTAACCTGCATGTTAGATCAGCTTGTTATATTGGGGTGAGAAAGAGTATGTCTGAGAATGAGCACTTTACAAAGTGCATTCCATGATACCAGTAATGCAGGAGCTGCTATCCTGACATGGTATATAGCAGGGCAGCAAACCATATTGTTGTGCACTCCATTTGTGTGATAGAGTCTATACTATCTGCCTAACATTACTTCCATTGTACCCGAATAGATACTCTATACTTCCCTGCCTAATTTCAGCACAGTGCTGTGAATGTATAAAATTCATCTTTCTGACAGGTAGATAGGAGGTCAGCAGTTTTTGGTGTGGTAAGCAACTGATGAGTTCTTTTTGCAGTAAATTAGTGAGATTATTTAAACAATTAGACACTCTCCTACCAGTTCTGCTGTCTGATTAATTAACCTATTAATTAATCACCGCAATCTCCAGATGTCCACTGAGACAGCCCCATCTGGGTAACTGTAACTGCTTAGCTTGCTCTTTCTAATCATCTATCCCATTTTATCATATTCACAGATTTGAGAAAACTGTATTTACTCAAATCAGAAAGGCCTTTACATGTTTTTTGGAAGGGGTCAGTCTGCCTAGAGTTTTGCTACATTCCATCTGTATGTTTTAAAGTGCCTAATTTTTTTGAAGAATAATAAAGCTTTGTGTGTCTTTGATTAACCTCATGTCATGATTCCTATGTTCTGTGACCAGTCATCCCAACAACTACGAAGCCAACAAACTCACCATCAGATGTTTGCCTCATATACTCACTCACCCATCCTCTAAAGGCATCTGATAGCACATATCTATACCACGGCATATTGGTAGTGACTAAAGGCAGGAACTGCTGCTTAGCAGACTGTTTCTCTGTCATTAAGTGTGTATTTCAAAATGCTGACATATTTTGTAGCGGATGTATTTTTAAAGTTCCTGATTTAATCCATGTAGTTTTTGTTTAAGGTAGGCAACATAAACTATATCATGAATTTTGCATCTACTGCAATCTAATAATTAAATGAACAAAAAAGAAAAATGTTGACAGCATCCATCAGTCTTTTGTATATAAATAATAGAAAATACCTCCAGATATTAACTAATCTATATGCTACATGTGTTAGCAGATTTGGGACAACTTCACTAGAATAACCAGTGGTCTTTTTTCTCCCATGTTGTTTACAATTTGTTTAAGGAGCTTAATTTGTCAGAATACTTCATGTTATATTTTCACATATTCAGGTTTGTGTGATTTTTATTTATTTCACTCAGATGACAATGTGGAGGTAAACTATAAATGTATTTATTTGTATGCAATTCATATACAATTGATATTATTTTTCATTTTCCAGGTATTTAGTTAGCTTTGAAAAATGTCTTGAACAATATGTGAAACATGACTTGAGACATTTGGATGAAGGGCTAAGACTTTGGCCATCAGCAAGTGTTCATGACATTAATTTCTGACTTTGCCCAACAAAGCTGGCAGCCATTCTGTTATGAATCTATGACCACTCTTTAGTATTTGAATACAATGGCCCCTGTGATACATGAGATACTACCCCAAGAACTGGTAAACAGGCTTGATAAGAGGGTAAAGGAGCCTTGAGAAGCAATGCGAGCAATTGCTGACTGAAGGGTTTCTGTTCTTATGTTTTTGTGCTGTTGAGCTCAGAGAGCTGTCATGTTTAGTACTAATTAACAGAGGTACAGTAGTTGATGCTGTTCCCTCATAGCTCCAGGTTTTAATGCTGGATACTGACTCCCAGCCTGTGTGTGTAATACCTATGGGAGTTCTTCTGTAGGCATTCCAGTTTTCTTCCCTCCTCTAAAGATATGCTGGCTGACTTCTCTAAGTTAACAGGTCATGAAGGTCAATAAGGAGTAGTTCACTTATGTGATAAAGAAACAAATAAATAAATTAGACTCTATTTAGCTAGCTGACCCATTCTTCATATATGGAAATAACAACAGCCTGTACGGAAACCTCCTGGGCTTCATTCATGAATCCCATTTGCTTAGTGCAAGTTTGAAGTAACAGGTTTGTAGATCAATATGTGTGTATATACCCTTAAAAAGCTATCCAAGGGCTTGCACAAGTGTATAAATACTGAGCACATGCGAGCCTGACTGCCATTTTGTAGTTAGCTGTTGAGATGTAAGCATGTATGTATGCAAGCTCTGTTTGTTAACTAGTTTGTTCATATTTAATGATGCTGCTATCCATCTTGATGCGGTTGTATGTATTAAAGCATCTGAACAAAACCCCAAGTCTTCTTGTTATATGTGTTAGATATGAACGAGCGACAGGGTTTATGTCAGGTATAAGCGATTTCATAAAGAATGCTATTCTGTAGGTCCTGTACTGCTTCTGTACTAAGGCTGAACAACGTACACTTACAAGTGTGCTGCATATGAAGGAGGTTCTGTCAATCAGAGATTCCATCTTTGTAAATTGAGGACCTGGTAATAGTATACCAAGGAATCCTGTTGAAAGATCTTCTTCTTTCTCAGTCTGATATCACAAAAACCCCCAATGAGCCTTTCAGTTGTTTTCATGTTGTATCTTTATTTGTACGCTAGCTGTGACCAGCTTACTTAGACCCCTCCTCTTTACCCTAGTGGTGATTGCCACAGTGTCACCAGCCTGGAAACAAACAGAGCCCTGTCTGACTCCCTTTCCTCTCCTTTCTGTTACTGATGCCCCCTCTTCCTTCCATCCAGTTAATATTTGTAGTACCATTCCAGCTCATTTCTTTCAGCAATCAGACTGTCTGGACCCCACTTTCTGTTAGCATTTGATGTTTTCTGTCTGCTTATTCCCCACTCAGCCTGCCAGGAATCAGTGCTTTTACATCTCCTCACACAATTTATCAGTGGTTTCTGACCACTGACTGACTGCTCTCAAAACTCATACAGCATCGATTAGAGCCTCCAATTTCCTTCAACCAACAGACACTGATAGTTGTTCGAGTCCTTCTTTTTCCTAAAACACATTATCGGCGATAAAAATAAACTATCCTATAGACATAGTCACCTGTCAAAGCATCCCACACAACTATATATATATATATATATATATATATATATATATATATATGGTTACCTATCATTTCATCGAAAGTTCATTCCATCTAAAGTTCATTCCATCGAAAGTTCATTACATCGAAAAGCATTTTAGGTGGGGGGCTTCACCCACCACACCCCCCAATGTGGGGGGCACACCCCCCCACCCCCCCCTAACTATATATATCAACTCCAGGGTCGCACAACATTGGGGAAGGGGGCAAATGCTTTTCGATGTAATGAACTTTAGATGGAATGAACTTTAGATGGAATGAACTTTTGATGGAATGATAGGTAACCATATATATATATATATATATATATATATTGCCCTAAAAGCAGTTAATAGAGAACCCTGCCTACTGATGCCACATGCCAGTAATGATTTGTTCTCCTGTCCTCTTACACTACAACAACATCAACAGAATGGGATGGAGGGACAGATTTATCTCAGAGGATACAAGTGCTTTGGAACAGACTCCGAATTCATGTAAAACAAAGCTCATCCCTGTCCATATTGTGCAACTTGGATCTATGGATGAGAAACAGAAAATGTACCCCAGGACAGCTCCTAAATGCTTTATCCCATCAAGTTATCTATGATATGATCTCAGTTATTCTTCATTAGGGGTAATATATAATTATCGATCATGGGATAGTTAAGGCCAAACTATAACCAAATGGGATAAGTGAAATTGAACACCAAAGGGAAAATTGGCTAGACTTAAAATGCCATGCAAGGAGAACTAGCCTAGTACTTACTTATGAACCTATGAACAACCTACAGCACTGAGTCCTCAGTCCTGGTACCTACTGCACTGAGTGCTCAGTCCTGTTACCTACTGCACTGAGTCCTCAGTGCTGGCACCTACTGCAGTGAGTCCTCAGTGCTGGTACCTACTGCACTGAGTGCTCAGTCCTGGTACCTACTGCACTGAGTCCTCAGTGCTGGTACCTACTGCAGTGAGTCCTCAGTGCTGGTACCTACTGCACTGAGTGCTCAGTCCTGGTACCTACTGCACTGAGTCCTCAGTGCTGGTACCTACTGCACTGAGTCCTCAGTGCTGGTACCTACTGCAGTGAGTCCTCAGTGCTGGTACCTACTGCACTGAGTGCTCAGTCCTGGTACCTACTGCACTGAGTGCTCAGTCCTGGTACCTACTGCACTGAGTGCTCAGTCCTGGTACCTACTGCACTGAGTCCTCAGTCCTGGTACCTACTGCACTGAGTGCTCAGTCCTGGTACCTACTGCACTGAGTCCTCAGTCCTGGTACCTACTGCACTGAGTGCTCAGTCCTGGTACCTACTGCACTGAGTGCTCAGTCCTGGTACCTACTGCACTGAGTGCTCAGTCCTGGTACCTACTGCACTGAGTGCTCAGTGCTGGTACCTACTGCACTGAGTCCTCAGTCCTGGTACCTACTGCACTGAGTGCTCAGTCCTGGTACCTACTGCACTGAGTCCTCAGTGCTGGTACCTACTGCAGTGAGTCCTCAGTGCTGGTACCTACTGCACTGAGTGCTGAGTCCTGGTACCTACTGCACTGAGTGCTCAGTCCTGGTACCTACTGCACTGAGTCCTCAGTGCTGGTACCTACTGCAGTGAGTCCTCAGTGCTGGTACCTACTGCACTGAGTCCTCAGTCCTGGTACCTACTGCACTGAGTCCTCAGTGCTGGTACCTACTGCAGTGAGTCCTCAGTGCTGGTACCTACTGCACTGAGTGCTGAGTCCTGGTACCTACTGCACTGAGTCCTCAGTGCTGGTACCTACTGCAGTGAGTCCTCAGTCCTGGTACCTACTGCACTGAGTGCTGAGTCCTGGTACCTACTGCACTGAGTGCTCAGTCCTGGTACCTACTGCAGTGAGTCCTCAGTCCTGGTACCTACTGCACTGAGTGCTCAGTCCTGGTACCTACTGCACTGAGTGCTCAGTCCTGGTACCTACTGCACTGAGTCCTCAGTCCTGGTACCTACTGCACTGAGTGCTCAGTCCTGGTACCTACTGCACTGAGTGCTCAGTCCTGGTACCTACTGCACTGAGTCCTCAGTCCTGGTACCTACTGCACTGAGTGCTCAGTCCTGGTACCTACAGCACTGAGTGCTCAGTCCTGGTACCTACTGCACTGAGTGCTCAGTCCTGGTACCTACAGCACTGAGTGCTCAGTCCTGGTACCTACTGCACTGAGTGCTCAGTCCTGGTACCTACTGCACTGAGTGCTCAGTCCTGGTACCTACTGCACTGAGTGCTCAGTCCTGGTACCTACTGCACTGAGTGCTCAGTCCTGGTACCTACTGCACTGAGTGCTCAGTCCTGGTACCTACTGCACTGAGTCCTCAGTCCTGGTACCTACTGCACTGAGTGCTGAGTCCTGGTACCTACTGCACTGAGTCCTCAGTCCTGGTACCTACTGCACTGAGTGCTCAGTCCTGGTACCTACTGCACTGAGTGCTCAGTCCTGGTACCTACTGCACTGAGTGCTCAGTCCTGGTACCTACTGCACTGAGTGCTCAGTCCTGGTACCTACTGCACTGAGTCCTCAGTCCTGGTACCTACTGCACTGAGTGCTCAGTCCTGGTACCTACTGCACTGAGTGCTCAGTCCTGGTACCTACTGCACTGAGTCCTCAGTCCTGGTACCTACTGCACTGAGTGCTCAGTCCTGGTACCTACTGCACTGAGTGCTCAGTCCTGGTACCTACTGCACTGAGTCCTCAGTCCTGGTACCTACTGCACTGAGTGCTCAGTCCTGGTACCTACTGCACTGAGTCCTCAGTCCTGGTACCTACTGCAGTGAGTCCTCAGTCCTGGTACCTACTGCACTGAGTGCTCAGTCCTGGTACCTACTGCACTGAGTCCTCAGTCCTGGTACCTACTGCACTGAGTGCTGAGTCCTGGTACCTACTGCACTGAGTCCTCAGTCCTGGTACCTACTGCACTGAGTCCTCAGTCCTGGTACCTACTGCACTGAGTGCTCAGTCCTGGTACCTACTGCAGTGAGTCCTCAGTCCTGGTACCTACTGCACTGAGTGCTCAGTCCTGGTACCTACTGCACTGAGTGCTCAGTCCTGGTACCTACTGCACTGAGTGCTCAGTCCTGGTACCTACTGCACTGAGTGCTCAGTCCTGGTACCTACTGCACTGAGTGCTCAGTCCTGGTACCTACTGCACTGAGTGCTCAGTCCTGGTTCCTACTGCACTGAGTGCTCAGTCCTGGTACCTACTGCACTGAGTCCTCAGTCCTGGTACCTACTGCACTGAGTGCTCAGTCCTGGTACCTACTGCACTGAGTCCTCAGTCCTGGTACCTACTGCAGTGAGTCCTCAGTCCTGGTACCTACTGCACTGAGTGCTCAGTCCTGGTACCTACTGCACTGAGTGCTCAGTCCTGGTACCTACTGCACTGAGTGCTCAGTCCTGGTACCTACTGCACTGAGTCCTCAGTCCTGGTACCTACTGCACTGAGTGCTCAGTCCTGGTACCTACTGCACTGAGTCCTCAGTCCTGGTACCTACTGCAGTGAGTCCTCAGTCCTGGTACCTACTGCACTGAGTGCTCAGTCCTGGTACCTACTGCACTGAGTCCTCAGTCCTGGTATACTATTGTAACTGGTTTTCATTATACATTATACTCTGATATGCTTATTCATAATTTTTGTGAAATGCTTTCCAGTGGCAAAGTATAAAATAACCATTTCACTGGAGTCTGACAGCCATCCCATGGTGCCGTGTTCATGAACAAACCTTTTCTCACCCCTGAAAGCACACCATTTGTTACACTTGAACCCTCCTCTGCATTGCTGATCACCACTATATACAAATTTGGCTGGTCAATAATCAGTGATATTATGGAGTGACATCTACATTTGTCAAATGTGTTGTACTCTTATGTAATACAGCTAAAGTGAAAATGTTTCCAGTACAATACGTTTTATTTATTTATTGACTTTTACTGGGAAAGTTATTTATTTATTGACGTTCATTTACCAGGAAAGTCTGGCTGGGCAATAGGTGCCCTTTTTCAGAGGAGGCCCGGTGTGAAAACTTCCAAGGTAACAAATTTAATGCAATCAATTTTTACAATAACAAATTTTATAAAGCAGCTTCAGTGAATACAGTAGCATAACTAGGGTGGGGCAAGAGGGGCAACTGTATTGGCTTTTAAAATTGGGTATTGCATTTGCAGTCAAACCCAAGCTGTAGAGCTTTGTGTGTGATCTAAGCTGTAGCAAGCAATTTGCTACAGTTTAAAAATAAAATAAAAGAAAATTTCTTTTTTCAGTTAAAACCAGAGTGCTGTAGCACTCCATGCAGGTAGGGTATAAAGTGCAGCAGCTGTTTATAAATTTGTATTAAATATGTAGCAAGCAATTTTCTACAGTTTAAAAGAACAATTTTTTTTTATATAGAAAAATGCAGAAGGAGGGTTGGGGGCAGGGCACAGAAATGGGACCTGAATGGCTGTGGCAGGATGGGGGACGGGTCATCCCATGCTCCAGATTAGCTGGGTAAAAGATAGGTGGTAAGGTTCTTTGCAAGCAAATCTGGCATTTTTGTTGTAGCACTGTTCAAGTTAAGAACTAAGTGAGGCTTGTAGGTATGTCATGATAGATGCTCCATATAGGAGAGAAGGCAAGCGGTAAGTGGTAGGAATTTCTTTACCCTATAAAGGGTACTTTGTTTTTAGTGGGTTTTCTCAATGCTGGTGAAGATATATAAATCAAATTTAAGACAGTCATCGATTGTCATGCCAAGTAGTTTTGTATGTGAGGTAATTTTAATCATGGTATTATTTAAGGAAGATATTTTAAAGTTGTTTTCATGGAAATGGGATTTTGGGGAAAAAAGTAATTTGTTTTTTAGGGGATTTAGTAGCAGGTGATTATCTTGCAGCCAACTTTCCACAGAATTAAAGGATTCTTGAGTAATTTTCTGAAGATGATTGAGATGATTTAAAGGACATAGGGCAAAATAAACAGCACATCGTGTCAGGAAAGCTTGCTGAGATGATTTATGTAGACAGTGAATGACTCTTCAATACTGACAGGAAGAAAGGAAGGGAGAAAAGATGGAGGGGCATTTAACAGAATGGTATCTATTGGTTAAGTAGTTGTTACACCATAGCAGTGTGGGTTGTGATGGCACTAGGGACGACAGCTGACAGATGAGCTTTTGGTGACAGTCTAGATCAAAAGCTTTAGAGAGATTGAGCAATGCAGATGAAATGAGTTTGCCTTTGACTTTGGCTTTGTTAATAGTATCTGTGGAAGTTAATAAGGCCATGATAGTGCTATGGGTAGGTCTAAAGCCATGTTATGTTGGGGACAGGAGCTGTTCCTGAAGGATGTGTTCATGTAGTTGTTTGTGAATGCTCTTCTCCAAAGGGATAATATGGCAATCGGTCTGAAACTGGTTATATCTGATAAGGTTCCTCCTTTATGAACGGGGATGATTTTTTTTTATAGAGAAGGAGTGCATGATTCCTTGACAGATCTATTAATTAGGACAGACACAGGATAGGTTATGGAACTGGTAGCTAGTTTGATGTATTCTGCTGGGAGATTATCTGCTGAAGTAGGAGGGTTTCAGTAACAATTTGATGTAGGAGGTCTGGATGGCTTTTAGGTTGAAACAAGATGTTTGCCATCTGAGGAGAGGGTATGTCAATATTATTAGGTGGAAAATCTTTGCCAAGGGCTTTAATGCTTTCTATAAAATGTGTTAATCTGAGCATCTGTTTCTGAAGGAGTGTTATTTGTGGCAGGATTTGGTTTGGTGGTTATTCCAGGATGGAATATATTATTAAAAGATCAGAATATTTTTAGGGTTAGAACATTAATTTAGTAAGGGGTTACTGTAGTATATTATCCTGTCTGTATTAATCTGTCATTTACTATGGTTATGCAATTTTTTAAAGTGTTGTATTTTTTGGCTAGATCTTTTTTAACCATTCCTTCCAAGCCCTCTCTTTTGTGCATTAGGTGCCTGCTATGAGTGGATAACCGAGGACTATGGTTACTCTTTACTCATTTTGTTCTAGGCGGAGACAGACTATTGAGGATTTGTAGGAAACGTGAGCTAAATTTGTGTGCAGCTTCATCAAGTGGAATGTTTTTCAGGACAGACCAATTGAAGACTCTTAGTATTCTATTAGACATATCAGGATTAAAATTAGTGAGGTTACAGGAAGTTCTAAGTAAGTGTTGTTTTAATACATTTTATAATCTAAATAGACCAAATTCACTCATCATTATATGCTGGAAACTGTAGAATCTTTTCGGCAACTTGGAGTGAGTAAGCATACACAGAGATTTTTGTTTAAATCTCAGGGAGAGTTTTGAAAATTATTTTGCAACATGTGAAATAGGGATTTATGTTGATTCATCAATGGTATTTATATTGAATGTCAATCTCTAGAATGAAAAAAACAAACAAACAAACAAAAATAAAATTAAATCTACTTTTGGCAATCTAAATATTTTTTTTTCTCTGCCAGGGGTAAGACACTTTCAGCCCCATGTGTGGGAAGACCCTGGGACCCCCTGAATGTATATATAACAATTGAGAAAAATACATTCTCAAAGATCACCAAAAGTAGTTTTCAACATTTTTTACTCTACCAACTGGCATTTGATGCAAATACCTTCACTTGATTGACTGTGACTTTTCAAACTGAAATTTCTTCTTTCCTAATAAATCTAGGAAGTGTCATGTTTATTTTCATTTTATATGTTAATCATATAAATGTAGTGTGCTTTTTCCTTTTTATCTGTACTTTGACTATCTTATTTAACTGTTTTGCCTGTCTTTTCTGGTACTAGAATTATAGTGTATGCTGTTTGAAATATGCTTGCCTTAAGGCTATATTGTATTGCTCTTCACATAATGTAAATCTACACTAGACTGCACATAAAGTAAATAGTGTCTGGACCCTGCCTATACAAGACACTGAACTAACCAGTTTAGTGATTTTGCATTGTGTAACAACAAATAAAATAGCTTTAAATGTAAAACAAAGTTTTAAAAAATATGTAGTTTCCTTTTGAGACATTTGAAATACAGTACATTATGGAACTACTCCTTTCACATTGGAGTCCATTTGAACAAACAGCATCTTCTTCTTCTTTCAGCTTTTCCTGATTAGGGGTCGTCACAGCGGACCTCCAGTCCGCTAATAATTGGTAGTAGATTTTTACAGTGCCGAGGTGCCAGCCCAACACCCAACCTTCAACAAAGGCACGCCCATTCACACATGTCTTTTGAATGCCACCCCTTCCAAAGGGAGGACATGCAGACTCCACACAGGAGGCACTCCAGCCGAGAATCGAATGGGAGAACCTCTTGCTGTGAGGCAACAATGCTACCGCTGCACCACCGCAGCTTGAACAACAAACAAACAGCATAAGATGCCCTAATTTACCCATGAGGCACAGTCCACATGGAATGCATAGACATGGGTATATAGATATGCACTAGTGAGAGTACTGCTGGTGATAATGATGAAACATTGAATGCTGTCTTAAATAATCTCAGTATTCAATGCAAAATGAGAGGGAGCATGATAGCTAGACATGGAGGAAACAAAAGGTACGTTATTGACAACAGAGATCAGTAAATCGCTGATATGAAACCAAGATGTTAAATTACAGTTAGACTATCTGACATCTGTTAACTTGACCATAATGCAGTTAGTTTATGTAGTTAAGTGCAAACACTTACTAGATTAATATTATGTTGCATACTCTCTGTCCATCAGTCACTATCACCAGTGCGGTACAAATTCTATTGATATGTTTTTCAGCACAATGATTTACTTTTAGAATTTTGAAATAAAAATAATTTATGTAAGAGACAAAAGAGGAATTATTTTTATTGATTTTTTTTCATGTACTGTCCCTAGAAACAGAGATGGGGTATCTATAGCTAACAGCAAAGATAGCAATGCTACACTCATAGGTAAAATCCTTTAAGATCTTAGATCTTACTTACTTTGTACAATGACCACAGACTGGTATAGAACAGTCTGGCATGCTGCATCTACTATAACAATAACTGATGACATTGGTGTGATATAGTGAAGATGTACCTACAGCTGGTGGGGTTTAATCACAAGAGCAAAGCCAATTGTGAGTAAATCTTCAATATACCACACCACAGAGTAAATTATTGCTATTATACAATGACATTATTTAAGAATAAAATTACTTAATTTTCTTAAATAATGCCTTTGTATTGTATAATGGTGACATGATGTTTTTCCATGTTGTTTTCCCGATTCTGATGCTTTGTTGATGTACTGCACATGTGTATGGGACTTCCGTTGCCACATTTACACAGAACATCAGTACTTTGGAAACCAAGCAACCGAGATAGGAAGATCTCTGTTGCTTATTTTTTTTTTTGGAGAAAAGAAAAGAAAGCTGTATGTAACCTATGGACAGTTTAGAGGTACTAGAGATAGGGAAAATACAAGGAAAATCAAGTATGTTTCTTTAGTTTTGCAGAACATACCTGATCTTTCTTCTGTTTTCTCTGCTCTTGCTAGTACCTCTAAACTATCTGGCGGTTACAGCTTTTTTTCTTATTTTAAGAAATGTGAACTAAATAAAGGAGGGGATGGGTAATGTTGCTCTTTTGTAGTGACTTTTTTATCTGTTGGTATGTGTAGATATGCATTAGTTTGAAGGAAAGAAAGTCTGAAACTGAAATGCATGGCATTATTTAGTGACTTTGTTCCTCAGTGATTTGTTGGAAAACTACAGATTTTATTAGGAACAAAGTCACTAAATAATGACATGAATTTCAATTTTAGACTTTCTTTCCTTCATACCAATGTGTGTCTACACATACCAATAGATAAAAAAAGCCTGGCCACTGAATGATTCTTTAGTGGCCAGACTTTTGCCATTGGTATATTCTTGATTTATAATGGGCACGCTGGTTGGGCTGCCAATCAGAGTGCTCGTTTTTGGATGTTAATGGCCAGTCATTGTATAAATAAGAGATAATACTCAGTGGTTATATAAAATCTCTTCAGCTCCTTCTTCATTGACTTATTCTTACATCAAGCTGTCTTACCATTCAGTATGAACAGAACCATCTGCTTCTTGTGTTATAAAAGCAGACTTTGTTTCCACAAGAATGCTGAAACTTCCGGAAAATTCAGTCATTATAAATTCTCACAGCAGGTGATTCTTCATTTCTTTTATCACATGTCCATAGATGCAATAGCTGTACAGTGTTTTTCTTTTTACCTTCTCTCTTTTCTTCATTCATTAACATGCTTTTCTTTATTTAATCTTGAGGCAATTATATAAACCCCCAAATTCTCAAATGCTTGCACGGAGTGCAAGATCGGTGCAGGAGCACAAGCAGGCAGTATATCTGCCGTGCGATCCAGGAACAGCCTGCAGGGGCGTGCACGAGCGCTCCTGCACTACTCCTGCATGGACTAATCCCTGGTATGCAAATCACCCCATTTGCAGAAGAAGTCTATGCAAATGAGGTGATTTTGCAATCCAGGAAGCTTGCAAAAGTCAGTGCAAGACTAGTGCTAACTGCAGAAATATGCTCGGTTAGTAACCGAGTACATTTCTGCAAAATCCAAAACAGAGCTATGACAGCTCCAAATAAAGGCTGCATATCATGTAATAAGTATGCCAATGGCCAAGTATAAGGATACTGGCATTGTCAACATAAAAAAAAATACAAAAATCAACATTTATTATTTTGTAGCCAATCTTGGCTGTTTAAGCGTAGGACAATGGCGTGCAAACGGGATTGGGGGGAAAATAACAAAATGAACCTAAATTAAGCATTCTAACTAAAATCAGTATTCCGCCATGCAAGTCAATGGCAGGCAGAAGACAACATGGGCAGTGAGTAGTGGTTGCTAAGGGGGGAGGCTCAGTGTGAGACATGAAGCTATGCATTAGCAGGCAATCCTATGCAAATGATGGAAAGGATAGTGAATCCCAGTTTTGCCCAGCATGTGAGGCAGGTCCCAACAGTGTAAGGATAGGAATAGCATGATGCAAGCCTAGGAGATAGGTGACATCATAGGGGGGTGTCAGGCATACTGTAAGTGGAGTGGAGCCCTGTGGCTCGGGTTTGCCCCTAGCTTAACACAGCTAAGCTAGGAGGTGTGTCTAAACCTGCATAGCACTCTTTACAAAGCCTAAGCAGGTATGCGCACCACGCAGCAGGTTTTACAGGAAGAAAAAGAGGTGAAACCTGGAAATAGCAGCAGTGTGCACATTTAAGCACTCTGTTTGTGTGGAGCTTACTCAGGCCTAAACAGGAAGGCAATGGGAAGGGAAAACAGCAGTAGGAAGGTATTCAAGGAGAACTAGCTTAGCTGGCAGATGAAATGTATCAGAATCAGCCAATTACACAGGCAGCAGACCAGCCCAGCCCAGAACACTACTATAAACTAAGCAAAAACATCTTCCCCTCTGGATTTCTCACAACCTACACCACCGGTGTAAACAAGCGGGGAACATTTAACACTCACAAGCCTAAACAGGAAGGCAATGGGAAGGGAAAACAGCAGTAGGAAGGTAATCAAGGAGAACTAGCTCAGCTGGCAGGTGAAATGTATCAGAATCAGCCAATTACACAGGCAGCAGACCAGCCCAGCCCAGCCCAGAACACTGCTATAAACTAAGTGAAACATCTTCCCCTCTGGTTTTCCCACAACCTACACTACCGGTGTAAACAAGCGGGGAACTTTTAACACTCACAATAGCAAAATGATAGGGGCTGCAATAGCGATCATACAACAACTTGTGGAAGAGGCTGTGGGTGGTGAGGATGTGAATGCTGCCAAACAACCCACAGTGAGGAGATGGAGAAGAGTGTACAGACCCAGGGTAACCTACCAGGGGCTACATGAGCTGGAGATAGTGGAGCGCTATAGGGTGGACAGGGACCTCCCTACAGCAGATTGTTGAGCTGTGCTGGCCATGCCTGACACACAGAACTAACAGAGGGGAACCCATCCCAGTGGATGCCAAGGTATGTGTAGGCCTAAGAATACTATATACAGGTACCTTCCAAAGGCCAACTGGGGATATGATGGGGATTTCACAGGCATCAGCATCCAGGGTACTCCACCAGTTCCTGGATGCCATGTCAGCACATGTCATGAGCACGTATAGTTCCCCAACACCCATGAGGCATTGGCCAGCAATATGCATCTATTCTACCAAATAGTGGATTACACTGAGGTACTGGGTGCAATAGACTGCACGCACATATGCATCAAAGCACCATCCGGTGAGCGGGTAGGGTCTACATCAACCACAAGGGCTTCCCCTCCAACAACTGCCAAGTCATGTGTGACACCCAGGTCATAATAATGAATGTGTCTGCTGGCTGCCCTGGAAGCTATCATGATTCCCACATCTGGCATCTGATGCAGCTGTACCAGAGATTTGCCAATGGGGACATCCCACACGGTCACCTAGTGGTGGATGCTGGATACGCACTGGAGCCGTGGCTGATGACACCCATCAGAAATGCACACATACCTGAACAACAACTCCATAATGAGGCACACGCACAAACAAGAATCATAATAGAGCATGTGTTTGGGATGCTCCAGTTACGGTTCCGGTGCCTGGACACATCCAGTGGAATCTTGCAGTACTCACCAGCTACATGTACCCAAATTGTCCTTGTATGTGCCATGCTATACAATATGATCCTGCAGAAACAGCTGCAGCAGGAACAGCATGGGGCAGGGCCACACAACCACTCATCAATGCCAAGGCCTGCTCAGGTACAGAGTAACTCGGAGGAGGAACAACCTGAGCCTGCCTCAGTAGGCAGAAGGAGGTGTGCCCAGTATGCCCTGGCCTTGGCAAAGAGGCAACGCATAGCACATACACTGATATGGGAGGGGACCCAGGGAATAACACCTCTCTCTGACTCTCACATACAGTAAAAGGGATGCCAAACATTACACAACCTGTGCCAAACCATGTGTAGGGAGTGTGCAATGTGCATCTGACATAGGCAGCCCTGCAGCACCACCCTCAATACTGGGACCCCCACAAGGTAAGTGACTCACACATGCCAGTCAGGGGGGGTCACATACCCAACAACAGTCACAGCCAGCAGGACAGGTGCAGACAAACACGAACAAAGGTTGTGTTATGGCCTCAGAATGAGGCCCATGGGTAAACTCCCCCCCCCCAGGCCTACGTAGACAGACTACAACAGGTCAGGCAGTGGGATGTCAGTTCTGAAGTCTAGGAAGTCAGTAACTAATATGTAGGTAAGTAAAAGCTAAGATCTGTAGTACACTGGTATGCCTCTAGCCAGCATGATAGGGAAGACTACAGACTGAAATGGAGTACCCTGGATACTAGTACAGTCCTAGCAAATGTGTACAAGTGTCAGGTGTGCTCCCCCCATCCTATGTAGAAATAAAGTAACAGGTGTGACCCCCCCCATCCTATGCAGAAATGTAGTAACAGTCCATGTCACATGATCAACGGAGACCCTGCAGAGACAGCATGTTACCTGTAGGTGTACAACACAAAGGTCAGCAATGCAGTACAAACAACCTGGACCCAATCCAAACATGCAATACAGACGGCCATACTGGGCATGCCCACACACTGAGTAATGAAGGCAATGTCATTCAACCACATACTGAAAGGTCATACTGGGCATGCTCAGACACAAACACATGAAGGCCATGTCTGCAAACACCAGTGGACCGGACATATCTGGCAGCCGCAGATGTTAGTGCAGACACTCCTCAGTATGCACCACACATGCTTTGCACACACAGTGGATAGTAATACAGGCATTTATGTAAGGACAACACACTATAGTAAGCCAAAGTTAGACATACATAAATGTGTGGAAGAGGGTGACTGTGACAAGGAGCCATCCAGGGCTCTCCCACCCAGCACACAGCCAAAGCCCCACATCCACACGAGGGTGTGATGTCACACACTGCAGATACTATCTACTGGTAGCTGTCAGAATTACAGAGTATGTGGTGCACGTGCCAGCTGTGCAACATGACTGTTCAAGGAAGTAGTCATCTAGCAGCTGTATACACAGACCTGTGGAATATGACCTAGGGTTTGCCCACATGTGGCGTGTCAACCCTGTGATGAATGGGTTATGGCTCATGCACATACACCGACCTCCCCATAGCCCCACTATGACAAGCCTGCTGAGGTCATCTACTGTGAAATACACCTTAGGTGCATTGTAACCCAGTAACCTCTGTGGCACATCCCATAACTGTGCACTGCTGTAGTATGATAAACTAGTTAGGTAGGAGTTCTAACCCCAGCCTTGGCAACTGTGTATATGTGTCTGTCTGAGTAGAGCGCAATGCTTTTTAGGGTGGTCACACTCTCTACAATTGCAATGCTCTACTTTGGTAAGGCTGCTGATGTCATCCACCTAGAAATACATCCTTAGAAATGTTGTATCCCAGTAATCTCTGTGGTGCGTCCCATAACTGTGTACTGCTGTAGTGTGATAAAGTAGTTAGGTAGGAATTCAATTCCCAGACATGGCAGCTATGTGTGTGTGTGTGTGTTTGTCTGTCTGTGTAGAGAGCAATGCTTTTTAGGGTAGTCACACCCTCTACAATTTAAAACACTACTTTGGCAAAGCTGCTGATGTCATCCACCTAGAAATACACCTCTGGGAAGGATGTAGCTCAGTAATCTCCATAGCGTGTCCTGTAACTGTGTACTGCTGTAGTGTGATAAAATAGGTAGGTAGCTGTTCTACTTCCAGACGTGGCAAGTGTGTGCATGTGCCTGTCTGTGTAGAGTGCAATGCTTTTTAGGGTGGTCACACTCCCTACAATTGCAATGCTCTACTTTGGTAAGGCTGCTGATGTCATCCACCTAGAAATACATC
The DNA here is from genome assembly GCF_019279795.1 of Protopterus annectens. Classification (NCBI taxonomy): domain Eukaryota; kingdom Metazoa; phylum Chordata; order Ceratodontiformes; family Protopteridae; genus Protopterus; species Protopterus annectens. Next base: position 1,728,060,236 of record NC_056725.1, read on the forward strand.
CATGGAAAGGCTGCATCCCAGTAATCTCTGTGGTGCATCCCATAACTGCATACTTCTGTAGTGTGACAAAAATAGTTAGGTAGGAGTTCAATTCCCAGACATGGCAACTGTGTGTGTTTGAGTGTGTGTCTCTCTGTCTGTGTTGATCGCAATGCTTTTTAGGGTAGTCATACTGCCTACAATTCAAATGTTCATCATTTGCAAGGCTACTCATGTCATACACCTAGAAATACACCTCTGGGAAACTGTAGCTCAGTAATCTATATAGAGTGTCCTGTAACTGAGTACTGCTGTAGTGTGGTATATTAGGTAGGTAGCTGTTCTACTCCCAAATATGGCAAGTGTGTGTGTCTGCCTGACCCTATCTGTGTACAGTGCAATGCTTTTTAGGGTGGTCACACTCCCTACAATTGCAATGCTCTACTTTGGTAAGGCTGCTGATGTCATCCACCTAGAAATACATCCCTGGAAAGGATGTATCCCAATAATCTCTATGGTGTGTCCCATAACTGGGTACTGCCATAGTGTGACACAAATAGTTAGGTAGGAGCTCAATTCCCAAACATGGCAACTGTGTGTGTGTGCCTGTCTGTGTTGTGAGCAATGCTTTTTAGAGTAGTCACATTCCCTACAATTCAAATGCTCACCATTTGCAAGGCTGCTGATGTCATCCAGCTAGAAATACACTTCTGGGAAACTGTAGCCCAGTAATCTCCATAGCACGTCCTGTAACTTCGTACTGCTGTAGTATGATATATTGGGTAAGTAGCTGTTCTATCCCTAGACATGAGAAGTGTGTGTGCTTGTCTGTGTAGAGTGCAATGCTTTTTAGGGTGGTCACACTCCCTACAATTGCAATGCTCTGCTTTGGTAAGGCTTTTGATGTCATCCACCTAGAAATACATCCCTGGAAAAGATGTATACTGTTAATCTCTATGGCACGCCCCATAACTGCGTACTGCTGTAGTGTGACAAAAATAGTTAGGTAGGAGTTTAATTCCCAGACATAGCAATTATGTGTGTCTGTCTGTGTTGGGAGCAATGCTTTTTAGGGTAGTCACACTCCCTACACTTCAAATACTCATCATTTGCAAGGCTGCTGATGTCATCCAGCTAGAAATACACCTCTGGGAAGCTGTATCCCAGTAATCTCTGTAGTGCGTCCTGTAACTGCATACTGCTGTAGTGTGATATAGACCTCTGTTAGGGGGTTCTATATCCACGTGTGTCAGTTGTGTATATTTTGTGTCTGTTCCATTATCTGTGTGGGGAGCAATGCATTTTAGGCTAGTCACACTCAGTACATATTCAATGGCCTACGTTGGCAGTCCTGCTGATGTCATCAAATATGGAATACACCTTCAGGGAGGGAGTACTCCAGTAATCTCTGTGGCACATACTATAACTGAGTAGTGCTGTAGTGCACTAAACTAGGAAGGTAGGGGTTCAACTCCCAGACATGGTGTGTGTGTGTGTGTGTGTGTGTGTGTGTGTGTGTGTGTGTGTGTGTGTGTGTGTGTGTGTGTGTAACTCGTACTCTGTGTGGAGGTGGGAGTGAGTCTGTGACACCTGGGCCCAATGTGGGGTGGGTTTTGCAATTGTCTTTTATGGTGGCCCTATATTACAATGCCCACAGTACAGGAATACCAGATGTGAAATAGCCAAGAGACTGGGGTGCAATCCCATACCCATACACATGACATCACGGCCAGGCAATCACAGTTAGCAACCCCAGTATTACCCAGAGCACAGTCTCAACCCATGTCACACACACACACACACACACACACACACACACACACACACACACACACACACACACACACATATGCCGAGGCAACAGCCAATATGTGTGTAGTACACTGCATATTGGCAACTGATAGTAACTATGGAGTGATTGCAGTGGCCTACAGAGGGCATGGCACCCTATCCCTCTGTCCAATAGGCACATACATGCAGACAGTGCACCTTCCCCATGTTCCCCACTTGACACCTGCAACACCTGTGGTGCCATCACATGTGACCCACAAAGGACATACCATGCCCGAAAACATGCCCTGTATGGACAGATTCCACCAACGCCAGGGAATACCAGTAGCATGCTATCAATGTAGGTGCAGGGTTACCCTGCTGTCCATTACCAGTTCCTGCCACAGGTGGCAACGAGTGGCACATCTGACGATAATCTGTGTACACAACATGGGCCCGACACCCCAGGTACAATTCCACATGTCACTGTATATGTATGTGGGAGGTGTGCACATCCCAGACACCATCAATGTCATGGACTAGGGAACACATAAATGGCAGGGGATGCACAGCATTGGCCACATGCAATAGGCACCCAGGTGACTGGATGGTGGATACAATACCCGCCTGTGTGGGCAAATGCAGAAACCACAGGCCTGAGCCACAATGCAGTCCATTGTCATGTGGCCCGATGCCAAGGTATACACATCACCTAGCTTATATAGCCATCTGTCACAGTCAACCACCACATACCCGTGCAGAAATGCACCCATGCATGTCAGTACTGGCACCCTGTGTGTTTGCGTGGGTGTTGTGTTATGCGTAAGATCACATCCACACTAGCAACAACCCCCAGTGGCATACTGTGCATGCTGTCTGATGTCAGATACCTCCCCATACCCTTCGCCCATACAACCTCCATATGACCAGTGTGGTGCATATGATATCTGCATATTGATGTGTCGCGGAAATCCCAATACTGATGGGGTTTATCCTGCCCCTGCCAAGTGTGTCAATGTGTGCAAGTCCCTGTGAGAGTGTGGCTGTGTTGACGGCAGCACCTGTCCATGTGGACAAGCATGTGTACGTCACCTACCATATAGCTACCATATCCCTGTTGCAGATGTCACTCACCATCACATATACGTTCTGAGGGCTCCATGACAGGTAACCCATGTGGCCCATCCAATAACTGCACAGAACCGTGATAGCACTACATAGTCATCAGGGGTTTGATACCCTGTGTTGGTATGTGTATGGCACAAACATGCTTAGATTTTACTCTCCCACCCCTCCCTGACCTGTCTTGCCTCTGTCTGCCTCTCCCACTCCTTGTCTTGTGGATGTGGAGACCTACACCTGCTTTGCTTAGGCAGTAGCATGTGCATATTACTTGATGCTCAAGATCATCTGGTGGCCTCTGCAAGAATTGCAGTCCTCCCCTAGATGATTGCATGTGGAACAGCTGTGGTAACATTCCCATAGCCAGTTGCATGGAAACACACTCCAATATCTAGGAACATCATGTTGGTGTTGGCCCTTTTCATTCACTGTGAGCAGGAACTAGATCTGTTGTTTGGCAAACAGCATCTCAGATGGATTGGGGATGTACCTCTAACAACATACACTGTGGAAACAGGGCAAAACACAGAACAGGGATGTTTGACTAAAGACTGTAAGTGCTGCTATACTGCATTTGGAGTAATGTTGGTTTAACAGTGTGTGTGTGGATATGGCTGTTCCACATGTCTCAATACCTGCATTGTCAGTTCTATGTTTATGAGGAATCCCCATCTGCAGGGCCATCCACAGACTGGGCAGTGTGTTGTGCCTTTGGTGTCATGTGCTACCCACGAAGCATCTATCTGTGGACTGCAGAACGTACTGTGAGGATTGCAGTCTGTAGATGGTGAAAGCCATGACAGTTACAGACTTCATATCCCTCATAGGACATATGTTGCAACCAACCCTGTTACAACAGTAAATGTATGAGGTTATCACAGCAACATGTCAATATTGGCCCTGTGTATGTGCTTCCAGCCCCAACTCTGTCAACCTTTGCACATATGTCGTGCATGTAGAGGTGCATATGAGCTGTACACCATAAGTAGTGTCATCATAACTGATAACAAGCCAGTGAGATATCAGACTGCTACACATATAATGTACAGTGGGGGTCATAACTGATGACATAACTTGGACATACTGTGGTTGTATGTACAGTACTGAGGTCTGTGTATGTATGGTAAATGTCAACAGTGTGTGTGTGTATTGTTAATATGTACCTTGACCTGTGTACAGACTGTGGTAGTTGTCATCATCATAGGTCCCGTCCTATCTGATGTTACATGCTGTTCCACTGTATGTTACCATATTGGCTTACATGTTTGTAGGGCCATACACACACATGTCTCATACCACAGTCAGCCATCACACCACACTGTGTAATGGCCCAGTATCTGTAGGGATAGTGTGTGAGTGGCACATATGAGGATGGTGTTGAACAGATAGTCCATATACTGTAATGTTATGCTACCTTGCTATATGTGGCTATGGCTCTCTTCTCATTGGTTGTGGTTATGCACTCTCACACAGGGGTATCTTACACTGTGCTGTGACATGCCTGTACAGCCTACTATATATGCAGGTACATTTGCATTCCCCCATAGGAGATTTAGGCCGGTGTTGAACCAGTCTGACTGTAACCTGCACAGTGCATTGTTACATGCCTAGCAGCTTAGTGTACTTACCCAGTAAGATGTCATGTGCAGATACTTGCCAGATGTACTGCTGCCGGGCCTCCCTTAACAGTCATGTATATCAGACAGAGCAATGAGATGCTGTACAGATGTATGTCAATATCTAGTGGGTAGTATGTGGCCATGGCACCCCTGCACCAGCGGGTATTACATGTCAGGCCAGACAGGCGTGTGTGAATGCAGAACCTATGGTGGCATATGTATACCAGTTGTTATGTGTCATACCCATCTACATGGCTGTTAACATCCATGTTGTCAGGCATGGTACACATGTTTTGTACTAAGGGGTTCTGTGTATACCTCTGGAATGTACAGAGTGTGTCAGAATGTCCACAAGTATTGGCCAATATCTCTGCTGCAGTCGATAGGGGCTTACATGCAAGCAGCGGTACTTAACTATGATGTCCTTAGGATGTCTGTCTGTAGTCAAAGGCACACATGTGGAAAGCAGATGTGACCCTCCACACACACCATGTCTGTGAGGACAATCCCAAGTACAGTAGCAATAGTATACAGAAATGTAATAGTACACAAATAAAGGTCTTCCATTCCTGCAAACCTGTGTGTGGTGTCTTTCCCTATGACCCCTCTGTGGGTATATGTTGCAGGCAATGACTGACATTTGTATGGGTGGCCCATAGAGTGTCCAGTTGTTCAGGTGTGAACTGTAGGCATAGTGGCTGTTCCGTATTTTGTGAACCTCCTACATATGTATCTGACTGTACATATCTCTGCATGTGAATGTGTAGTCACATGTATATCTATACATATGTAAATATAAATATATATATATATATATATATATATATATATATATATATGTATCTGCATATATGTGCCTGTGTATATGTATCCTGGGGATGTTGATAGCCTCCACATTTTAAATATCCCATGGGAGCCAGACTGTACTGCATGATATGTTACCAATACCAGCCTGACATCATACAGCTGGGATGTAGTACTGTTAACATCTTGTACCCATGTCATGTCAGGTCCTGGTTATGGGATCTGCAACACTTGGTACTATATTGCAGGGCAGACGTGAATGGCTGTGGGGGGTTGCCAAATACTACAATACGTATATTGTTTGGGGCCTCACATTGACGGTGCATGTGGACATATGTGTTTCTGTTAGCCTACCATTGCTGTCTATGGACGTATGCCCATATATACCTATATAGGTATATATATTTGCTTACATATGTCTAACTATGTCTGTATATACCTACGGGGATATACATCTGCATACATATATGTAACCTGCTGTGTACATGTGGACATATAGGTGTTGTCATATATATATATATATATATATATATATATATATATATATATGTAGATTTGCATGTATATATGTTCATATATAGCTATGTATATATTTCAGACTATATATATATATATATATATATATATATTTATATATATATATATCTACATATATAGATATGTAGTATCGGTTTAGATATGGATATAATTACACACACACATACATCTAGATGTTGGTATACATTCTCTGTACTGTTGCATGACTGAGCTGGATGTTATGTTAATGACAACATCAGATTTACATGTATCTGGCATGGCTTAGTGGTACATCACTTTGGGCATGGTGTGCATGGTGTTGGGTTCCAGCCTTGCAAAAGTTGTTTATTTTGTTGCTGGGCAGAACACGGGCCATTGGATACTGACTGATTAAGGCACTTTAAAGCAGTGCATCTTCATTAGACAATTGTTTAGTTATCGGGGGGGGGGGACCTGTAGTGCCGTGTATATACCAGGGTCGTGTGTTTCCCATATACCTGAATTAGATGTTCCTAGTAGGTTTTGTGTGCACACTGGGCAACCTTGTGTGCCATGTATGCTTTGCAATATCTACAAATAAAACCGTTAGTGTAAACAAAGTCACACGTGAAGTCTATTGTTATTACCAGGGAAACATTTGTTCCATGTGGGACAATCCAAAAATTGGGTATTCTACTTTCCTCTAAAAGCATGGCTGCAAAGATAGGCATGGCTATGTGCATGGACTACAGCATGTCGCAGAACAAGGATATTTGGGTCGGGACAACGTACAGGATGAGTCCCGAGGGGAGGAGGAGTGGAAGGTGGGCAAAGTGTGGTGGTGTGGTTGTTACATGCCGGTAACCAGAGAAGGGATGGTGGCTGCGTGTGTGCAGTGGGGTGGGGGGGAAGAACTGTGGGTAAAGTAAATATGGGTTGAGGAGAGGCTGGGTTGGATGGGCCTGTACTGGTCGGGCTGCCTAGTGGGTGGGGGATAGAGGAATGTGATATAAACATGTGAAACTTAAAAGGAGACTAATTTAAATCCCTATTTAAATGAAACACTGATGATAAAATTACCTTGGTAGTGTATTGCAGGGCGGACGTGTTTGGCTGGGGGGGGAGTATGCCATTTCGTACAATATGTATATTGCTTGGGTCCTCTCAACCCCATTAATAGTGCATGTGGACATATATGTTTCTGTTAATTTACCATTGCTATCCACAGACGTCTGGCCATATATACCTATATGGGTATATATATTTGCTTACATATTTATAACTATGTCCGTCTATATCTACAGAGATATATCTCTGCGTACATATATGTAACTTGCTGTGTATATGTGGACATATAGTTGTTGACATATATATGTGTGGATGTTGGCATTTGCATGTATATATGTTCATATATTTGTATATATATATATGTATATACGTCTGGATATTTATAAATATATATATATATATATATATATATATATATATATATATTTATATATATATTTATATATATATATATATATATATATATATTACTACGTATATAGATATGTTGTATCTGTTTAGATATTAATATATTTACACACACACATACATCTAGCTGTAGGTATACATTCTCTGTACTGTTGCATGACTGTGCTGGATGTTATGTTTCTGGAATGGCTTAGTGGTACATTACTTTGTGTATGGTGTGCATGATCCTGGGTTCGAGCCTTGCAGAGGCTGTTTATTTTGTGGCTGGGCAGAACACGGGACATTGGATACAGAGTGATTAAGGCACTTTAAAGCCATTGTACGCGGGTTTGCACAGAGCTCAACACTGCTAACTTCTGGCTACAGTTTCTTATACTCCGTTAGCTTCCACATTGCTTAATCTGTGTAGGCAGTGCTTACTCCAATGCAAACGCACATAAACACGCTTACTAGTGCTTACATATGCTTACTACTGCTTAGTTGTAAAACCAAAAAACAAGTGGTAACAACACGGAAACAATCCACGAATAAAGATTTATTGTAAGCGCTTTCATGCACTTCTCCTCAGTGCACTTCTTCCAGGTAACAACACGGAAACAATCCACGAATAAAGATTTATTGTAAGCGCTTTCATGCACTTCTCCTCAGTGCACTTCTTCCTGGTAACAACATGGAAACAATCCATGAATAAAGATTTATTGTAAGTGCTTTCATGCACTTCTCCGTGCACTTCTTAGTTGTGCTTACACATTGTAACTAGTGCCTTATTCATTATGACACTGCTACATCACATGTGCATTTCCTGCAGTACTCTAGTTCATACATATGTGTTATTTAGTGGGTTTTGCAACAAAACTATTGGTTATAATGTGTTTTGCCATGTAAAATAGACTGTGCTGCAGTGGGACTCGAACTGGAAATGCCTGCTTGTTAGGCGAATGCTCTGCCCACTACACACTATTGCTTACATCCACGAGGTGGTCCGATTAGAACTGCTCCATCCAACACCGGCACACCTCAACCCATAATTTCATACCCATCACCCCCCCCCCACTCCTCCGCAGCAATCATCCTTTCTCTGGGTGCAAGTCAGGTCTAACCACACCACTACACAATGCCCACTTTTCACTTCTCAGGACCTGTACGTTGTCTCGACCCAAGGATCGTCAGGATTTCCCAACCTTGTAGTCGAAGAACTTACATGCCCTGCCATATGTATCTGTGTAACAGAAGGAACCCAAATACCCATCAATTTTTGGGTTTCCCGCAAGGGACGTTCCTGTCTTTGTTTCTAGATTAGACTTAGCGGGTTGACAATGTTTCTCCCATTAGTAGTATCCTGCCTGTAGTTTGGGAAGCAGTGGCTTGTTTACTTTTTTTGTGTGTTTGTTTGTATGTTTCACTTGTTTGGCTGAGGGGAGATATCTGTACGTGTAACACGTATGTTGACTGAGCCCCCTCACCCCCATTGGCGGTGCCTCTGGTCATATATGTCATTCTTATGTGCTGTATCATATCTATAGATATATATCTTGTATATATATATATATATATATATACACACACACACACACACACACACACACACACACACACACACACACACAAACACACACACACTCCCACATATATATATATATATATATATATATATATGTATATGTATGCATATATATATATATATATATATATATATATATATGTATGCATATATATATATATGTATATGTATGCATATATATATATATATATATATATATGTATATATATATTGCTGTTTATATATCTAACAACATATAGAGGTATGGATGTCTGCATATATATATATATATATATATATATATATATATATATATATATATATAAATATATATATATATATATATATATATATATATATATATGTATATATACATATGTAATACAGAGAGGGAGAGGTATATATCTATTTAGTTATAGATATATATGCACACAAATATATATCTACATGTATAGCTAAATGTCCTGTAATGTTGAATGGTATTGCTGGATGCTATGTTTGTGGAAACATTAGGATTATGTGTATCTGCGGTGGCGTAGTGGTAAATCACATTGGCTATGGTGTGCAGACCCCTGGGTTTGAGCCTTGCAGAGGCTGTTTATTTTGTCGCTGGCCAGAATGAGGCCCGTTTGATACGGAGTGATTGAAGCTCTTTTACACAGTTTTCAGCGGGTTTGCGCGATGGTAAGCACTGCTAACTTCCGGTGACATCCGCTTACACATGGTTAGCCTCACTATTGCTTACTCTGTGCAAGCACTGCTTACCGTCATGCAAACAGACTTGCACCTGCTCATTGGTGCTTATTTATCCTTACTACTGCTATATTCTAGACAGTAATAGTCTACTGGTTCTTGGGGAGGTGGTGAATTTGGCAAGTTATGGGGTTATCATTCATTACACAGCTTACTACTCCAGTTCACAAATATATGTTATTTATTAGGTTATACAACTAAATATATTGCTCATAACAGTGATTTGAAATGGAAATGGAAAGTACCGCAGTGGGACTGACTGCTCGTGAGGCGAACACTCTGCCCACTGCAGTATTGCTGTACTGCGTCATTTGCACATATCTTGGTTTTTATCATCTTTTTGCTATTTAAGCTACATTAACCATAGCTAAGCGATGGGCAAACACACGCACCTATGGTTAAACTTTATCTGTTTCATTAACAATACATATCTTTTTTATTTTATTTATTCAGTGTTGCTCTTATACATGTGGGGGATGTTGCTGGGGGTATGCTTACATCTATGGGCGGTCTCGCTCATTGTAAACTACCTTTCTGCAGTCCTTCATTGCAGGGGCATGTATATTCTGAGAGCTCTGCTCTCAGACATGCCCCCTGCACTTGTACATGCTCCATGTAAGCCTAGGAGCTCGGGCAGCGTGCCTTCATTACTATGCATGGCATGCTGCTGTCCTGCTCTTAAACGGGCACTTCCGTGCAGGACTAAGCTAGTCCTGCACGGAAGATTAGTGAGTCCGGGGGAAAGTAATCTTTTTCAGTTGTGTCATCATGAACTAGTGCATAAGAACACAGTACATAATGCACAAAATAATGCAGAATTTATGAAATCTCAGTACAGTATTACCATTGACTGTGATTAGCACACCAGCTGTACTTACAATGATATTAAGAAACAGACTTACACTGAAATGCTACAAGGAAAATGCTGTCTAACTATAAAGCTTTTGCTCATGTTTACCATGGTACCTTGTAACACGTGCAATACTTTAAGTCCATTCCATTAGATTTGTTAACAGGAAAACAGTAACATTTCAGGAGGTTTGACTGTAGTCTTAAAGTAGATGTTATAAACCAGGCTGCATTACTCCAACCACTCTTTTTCCATCATTGCTCTTTAACTATGGGAATCTCTCCCCCACCTAAGGAACTACAGTCCCACTTCCACATCTTCAGAGGTGAACTTAAAATTTCCTCCACCCCAATCAGACTGTACTTGCCACAGAGCAGACCACATCACATAAAGCTCTCTCACCCTCTAGCCTTACCGTTTCTCAATGACTAACACCTGTAACCTCCCCTGCCCCCGCCCTGTCCTGACTCTCATTACCCCAACACCTGTAACCTTCACCTTCCCTCCCATCCTGACTTTCATTACCTCAACACCTCTAACCTCCCCTGCCCCGCCCCTGTCCTGACTCTCATTACCCCAACACCTGTAACCTTCACCTTCCCTCCCATCCTGACTTTCATTACCTCAACACCTCTAACCTCCCCCTGCCCCCGCCCTGTCCTGACTCTCATTACCCCAACACCTGTAACCTTCACCTTCCCTCCCATCCTGACTTTCATTACCTCAACACCTCTAACCTCCCCCTGCCCCCGCCCTGTCCTGACTCTCATTACCCCAACACCTGTAACCTTCACCTTCCCTCCCATCCTGACTTTCATTACCTCAACACCTCTAACCTCCCCCTGCCTCCTCCCTGTCCTGACTCTCATTACCCCAACACCTGTAACCTTCACCTTCCCTCCCATCCTGACTTTCATTACCTCAACACCTCTAACCTCCCCCTGCCCCCGCCCTGTCCTGACTCTCATTACCCCAACACCTGTAACCTTCACCTTCCCTCCCATCCTGACTTTCATTACCTCAACACCTCTAACCTCCCCCTGCCTCCTCCCTGTCCTGACTCTCATTACTTCATAACATTTCCAGCATGATATAAACCTGAAATGTAATGATATAAAATTATAAAATTCTCATACTTAATGCTACTGCTATTAATTGCTACTGTATAGTTTTTTAATATATATATATATATATATATATATTATTACGTTCTGTCTGTTTTTGACATGTGCAAGTTACTGCATCTCTGTTCCACTTTATTTTCCTTGTGAATTATTTCTCCTAGGCAGTATCTCCAAATGGTCAGTTGTGATCAGTTTACTTCCCCAGTAAACAAATGTAAATTAAAATAAAATAAAATGTACATATTCTAAAAATGTATAGTTGCTACTAAGATACATTTTCCTTTGAGATACATTTTGCATGGAAGGCCTGCAGTTACAATACATTGATTTCAGGTGATCATGAGAGCTAGAGCTAAAATACTGTAGTATAGTTTCATTCATATAAATATATATATATATATATATATATATATATATATATATATATATATATATAAAAAACTATTTATAGTTTCATTGGCCTTCATGAGTTTAGAAACCTCCTTAAGGAACATCTAGCAAAACACTGGCTCTGCTCCTGCCATACTCCTGGTTACGCTACCTATACTCCCTTACATTACTCTAAACTAGCTCGTTCTCACATCTACAACTATTAAATGCTGAAGACTATCTTGATTCTACACTCAGTTTCAGTTAGCAATGTATACGCATATACTTTAACTGTTATGTAGACTGCATTTCTCTATCTTGCAATTAGTTTATCACACTGTTCTCACTATTAACTCATGTGACCAATTTATCACTAACTGTGCCATTTTTTATTAAATTTATTTGTTAATTATTTGCTAATTATTGTTATATAACTAATTTCTAGAAATAGTCTGTCGTACAACAGCTGCTTATGTATGTACTGTGTAGTGTGATAATATGAGGTAGTGTGTGTTTGTGTGTATGTGTGTGTGTGTGTGTGCGTGTGTGTGTGTGCGTGCATGAGTGACTGTGTGTGTGTGTGTGTGTGTGTGTGTGTGTGTGTGTGTGTGTGTGTGTGTGTGTGTATGTGTGTGTATGTGTGTGTTGTGGGCATATGAGTGATCGCGCGCGTGTGTGTGTGTGTGTGTGTATATGAGTGACTGTGTATGTGTGTGTGTGTGCGTGCGTGTGTGTGTGTGTGTGTGTGTGTGTATCTGTGTATGTGTGTGTTTGTGTGTGTGTGTGTGTCTGTGGGTTTATCTGTGTGTGTGTGTGTGTGTGTGTGTGTGTGTGTGTGTGTGTGTGTGTGTGTGTGCGAGTGTGTGTGTGCATATGCAGTATTTCTATGTAATATTCAGCTATGCAGGTATCAACATGCTTACAAGTACACACAGAATTGTTGTTACATCTGGGTGGCCTATGCTTCAGTGATGGTAACAGTACATTTCTAAGGATTTATTACAGATGATTAGACACAGTTTAGTGAAAAATATTCAGTGAATTTGCTTTACTCAGCTGTGTTTGGGTGCCCTAGCGCTCGTATAGAGGTAGTCCTCTCACACTTCCAGCGTAACAGAACATATGATATGCTCCAAGGTTGTAGGTCCAATGAGTGGGTTATATTTACATACTTGAGTGCTAGCCAGTCAGATGAGTTAGTGAAAAGGATTCTGTCACTCACATTTTGCAAGCTTGTGCTTGAATCCCTCACTGTGGTCCCCATTTCTAGGAAACAGTAATTTGTCCCAGATCTCACAGACACTTCTAAAGTTTGCACCAGACTTCCTCAGTTGTTGGTGTAAGGGTCATATTGCATTTGAAATCACACCACTGCAGTCAGTTGATTTATCTTACAGTTTGTAGTACATATCATCATCTGCTGCTCTGTGAATGTTTTTTTCACTTGCAGTTTATATTTCACTCCCCTAACTTTGTTTTGCATATGTATTCATACAGAATGTCATGTCTTCCTTTCCAGAGGACTACTAGTCCTAACTGTGTCAGATGAGTGATATGTATAAAATTTGGTTGTCTCTGCTGTTTGTCAGTTTTGCAAGCCTTGGCATCAGCATGATAAAGCAGGCATATGAAATATTTAGTACAAAAGTGAGTTATTTTGTTCAGTTTTCCAGCATACATGACGACTGATGCCACCCCACTCTGCTGGAGACCACTGCTGGTGTAGTTTATGATGCTTGGGCCTATTTCCAAACCAGGAGTACCCATACCGTACTGCAGCCCTACTACTGTCAATGAGGTATTCTGCATTCATCTTTAAACTGAGAAAATATTTGCAGTCATTGTCAAACAAGCAATTCATCTGACTGGGAAAATAATCAAAGCCTCTTGGATGAACTGGAATGACATGACTGAAGAAAAAAAAAGCTCTCAGTGCTTTACGTGAAGAAAGTTAGAGAGCATGTACTGTATGTGGTCGTTTCTGAATTTTGTTTCTGCCATCAAGTAAACAGTTAACCATTCTGGTCTTTCAGATGGGTTGCTGACATTAAACTTTTGCTGGTGAACTTTCTCAAATGCCAGGGGTAATGAGCTTTTTGAACTTTTGTCAGCTGCAATATGTTTAAAGTAAACTACACTTCCTGACAGATATGAGTTTTTTTTTTGTGTGCGTATGTGTGTGTGTGTGTGTGTGTGTGTGTGTGTGTGTGTGTGTGTGTGTGTGTGTGTGTGTGTGTGTGTGCACGTGCATGCGCGAGCGAGCATGTGTGTGTTTGTATTTGCATGTCAGTGTGACAGAATGAGAGAGAGAGAACAGATAGACAGACAAGACAGACAGGATATGAGAACATGAGGTCTAGAGATGTGATATTTAGAAATTATTTAATCCCTTTCTTAAAGTGAACACAAGGACTAATCAAGATCATGGTACTGTTTTGGGAAGTTTCTCCTTTTTTCAATGTTGTGCAACCATGACATTGTTCTAAGCTATATCTTTTCCCTGAAAAGTGACAGTTTGAGACAGAGTGAAGTGTTCTTCCTTTATTGCTCTGTTCATGCAGACATATAATGATGACCTTGTGTGCCATGTTATGTCTAGAATGTAAAGCCAATAACAATTTAATTACACATAGAGTGGAAAGAGCAACCATTACTTGCAGTGGGAATATAAATGCCTAGAGCCTTGTCCCTGGTGGTCTCAGCAAGCACTCAAAGGATTCAATAGGAGTTTTGGATGCAGATATAACTTTATGTATCACTTGGATGGAACCTGGGCCTTGGTGATAGCTCTTCATCACAAGTCCAAGACTTACAATTGTGAGTTGTGACTGTGCAAAAATAAACTATTATTCAAAAAATGAAAAGCAATTTGAAAAACAAGTTTCTGTATTATTAGAGAGGTTTTTTTTGCAGGGAACCCCCTGCTTTCCATTCCATCATGAGAGCTGAGCCTCCCGCACATCTGCTACTTACAGACATGTAATTTTGGGGGTGAAGGGTTCATCTGCTCTAGGTGCAAGGTGCAAGGGGGTGCAGATGGTGGTTGCTGATTGTGCAATATTTCAGTGCAACTATTCAGCAATGAATGCCGATATTGTATGTGTGATCAGGGCTGAAGAACTTTGTGTGTGGTATTCCAACTGTAGCAAGCCAATTGTTACATTTGTAGTGCTGTTTCTTCACACTTAGCACGTAACTCTGATATTTGTACTGATAGTTCCTCTTTTCTGAGGTTTACAGTTATAGTTGTGGTAATATCAGTACTTACCCCTGGCTTTGGAGGCTAGGAATTCTGAAGTTGATTGTTATAACTGGATCAAAGTTAATCCTGTTAATTTAAATTATAGCAGCCCCTGTTTAAGAAAAATCATTTGCCGATGTCAAAGTAGGGTTGCCATGGTGCAGCTTTGTAACAAGCTTCAACAGCTGTTCTTGGAGGCTTCTATGATGTGGGGGCAGTAATACAAATGACATGTAGGATGAGACTGTAATTATTTATTTATTTTTATTTTCATTCAGGAAGGCATAGACGTTTCTGAAGGAATTTTACTGGGACAAGGTAGGCCATGATACTTGCCATAACAAGCACTTTAAACCTGTAAGCTGTAAGTTTAGATATTAATGGGTACAACTGCCATTACGGTCACAAGCTAACATGGTGATGGCAAAGACAATGGTATGCAGTGCTTTCCTGGAGGAAGTAATAGTAACACTCTACTTTTCCCTTATCTGACCCATCATTAAGTACAAAGACCCCCTTTGGCATGTACCTAACCTGCACTTGCAACAGTTGGAACATCCTCAAAGGTTTCTCACCAGGAGAATTCAGGATATGAATACCCTGTCCTACACAGATTGCCTTAAGGTCCTATCTCTGCACTCAGTCTCCTACAGGTTTCTGAGAAATGATCTATTCCTGGCATGTAAGGCATCTTCATATCCAGCTCTCATGGATCTCTTGCACATCTGCAAGACAAACAACACCAGAAGCATTTGATCCAAGGACCAGAATTTTGTCTGCTATATAAATAGAACCTGCTGCAAGGACTCATATGTGTCTCAGAAGATCCCTGTGCTATGGAATAAGCTCCCTACCTACATGAAGAAGAGTTCAGCCCTTACCCTATTCAAAAGAAACCTTGATCATGGGATGGGAAATTGCAAATTCACCTCTAGTCTGGCCTCTCTGTCTCTAATGGACAGAGGTTAACAGTAAGAAAATTAATTCTCAACTAATGTATCCACCTCCACATAACCCTTTGCTTCTGCTTTACTAACATATTCCACCATATAGACATCCAAGGAACTCTGGGACAAAAGTGGGTTGGGTTGTATGGCTTGGCATGTAAAAACCCTAGTGGACATTAGCATAGTATAAACACTTGAGCAACCCACACACAAGGCTTCAACCTGGTCTGTGACATTAATAGAACTTGTTGGTGGGATAAATTTGTGTCCCAAAGACTCCCCCATCTCTGGAATAGACTGTCTTTCCATGTCAAGCAGAGCACCTCACTAGCCCTCTTTAAGAGGAACCTGGACGACTGGATGGGAAACAGAAAAAGCACCTCTGGGATCCTGTCTGTGTCCCTGCTGGACAGGGGAAGATGTGCTGACTTTGTGCGAACATGGGCGAAATTCTTGGCTAGGCTTATAAGGGCCTCTGGGTCAGTTGCCTAGTATCCTCTTATGAACCTATAAACCTATGAAATTGTGAATAAAGACATGTCTAGTGAAACCCTCAAGATATATATATATATATATATATATATATATATATATATATATATATACCCAGTGCTGTCCTCCATAGCAGAACGGTCATACATTTCAGCTTTGTTAGTCTGGCATTTTGTAATCAGAAAGATTAACATCTGTTCCGTCTTTTTATCTATGGATGTAAACAAAGGCAGGCAGTCTGTTTCCAGTCGAAAATCCTTTATTAAGTACGTGCCTGCCTTGCTTGGATTACTTTGCACGTACTTAATAAAGGATTTTCGACTGGAAACAGACTGCCTGCCTTGCTTGGATTACTTTCGAATACTACATAATGCTGTACAATTATATATTTTCTATTATTACTTTTTGTTCTGTTTTGACGAGTTTAAGTTTGCTACTTCTACTACTACTGTCTGATCTGATTAATATACAGTGATTAACTAGAAATATATGGACTGAAAATCTTCCACACAGAGAAGTTTCTTACACTGTCTTGTTTTTGGACCCACTACACTTTACTGGGTTGTTTTGAGACTTTGGTGATATCACAGAGATTACTTGTTTTTTAAAAGTGTATTCCTCCATGCAGAAAAAAAGATTTTAGAAGTTTTTTATCTGGTTGATTATCCAAACAGTTTGCTTATACGAACTACTCTAGGTCCCAGTTAGTTCAGATAATTGACTCTGCTGTACACAAAACTGGTAAGCAGACTATGTTTCATCACTGACTGCAAGTCATTCACAGACAGTAATAAGGTTAAGAGATACTGAAAGGTATTACTCAGCATTTTGGTATATGGTTTTAGATACTAAAAACTGTCCAGAAGTAAATAATTTATTTGACCTAATAGACCTGACTTGAAAATATGTATGCAAGAATGATCGCTTAAATAAGTTAGTATTAGAGTTTCAGATAAACTTATCGCTAGGTAATATTTGCATACTTTATTGAATTTAGTGGGAGTATTCTCCAGGAGATAAAACTATGAACTCTGTTTTTGCCTGAAAGTTTTAATGAAAGATAATGCTGTAGGCAAATTAATCTGATGAAATACGCAAAACACTTTGTTCTACTCTTTGAGAAAGCTGCTCTATTTGTACAATACGCTATTCGAGTACACATTGACGTGCCACGGCATGTGTTACAAAACAGCCAGATGAACTCAAAGCCAAGAAAATCTTCTAAGGCATGCTGTTGGGTTAGAGACATTTTTCCACTTAGCAAGTCATTTATTTATTTGAAATTGTTAACCAGGATAGAAAAGTTATCACAAGTGACCAATTTCGGTTTCACCTGGAGATTGCTGTACATAGGAGTAAATGATGTATGTAGAACACTCTGAGAAACTCGTATGTTGGGCTTAGTATATGTTATTTCCCATTTGCACTTGCATCATTAACTTTTCAGCTCCCCACCAAGAATAATATTTCTACTAAAGCCACAGAAATAATTGGTAGTAATGTCATACAGGGCTAAGACCTGCCTGACAAGTGAAGCCATAATAACCGCCTTGTCTGTATAGCTGCAAAGACTGCTTTTTGGCTGTAGCATTGCCATTAGCATCTAACAAGAAAACATGAAAAAAAGGTTTTCAACTGCAGAGTTTGCAGCTGTGCATCACCAGGGTGATATCATTGTACACATACAGTGGATATAAAAAGTTTACACACCCCTGTTAAAATGCCAGTTTTTTGTGATATAAAAAAGTGAGACCACAATATATAATTTCAAAACTTTTCCCACCTTTAATGTGACCTATAACCTGTACAATTCAATTGAAAAACAAACAAATCTGTTAGGGAAAAAAATATAAAAAATAAAAAAAACATACAATAAGCTGGCTGCATAAGTGTGCACACCCTTAAACTAATATTTTGCTGAAGCACCTTTTGATTTAATTACAGCATGCAATCTTCTCGGGTAGGAGTCTATCAGCATGGCACATCTTGACTTGACAATATTTGCCCGCTCCTTCCTTGCAAAAGCACTCCAAATCTGTCAGATTGCGAGGGCATGTCTTGTGCACAGCCCTCTTCAGGTCACCCCACAGATTTTCTATTGGATTTAGGTCTGGGCTCTGACTGGGCCATTCCAAAACTTTAATTTTCTTCTGGTGAAGCCATTCTTTTATTGATTTGGATGTATGCTTGAAGTCATTGTTGCATTGAAAGGTGAAATTCCTCTTCATCTTCAGCTTTCTAGCAGATGCCTGAAGGTTTTGGGCCAAAAGTGACTGGTATTTGGAACTATTCATAATTCTCTCCACCTTGACTAAAGCCCCAGTTTTAGCTTAAGAAAAAGCAACCCCAAAGCATGATACTGCACCACCATGCTTTACCATGGGGATGGAATTCTTTTGGTGATGTGAAGTGTTGTTTTTGCGCCAAACGTACCTTTTGGAATTGTGGGCAAAAAGCTCAACCTTGGTCTCATCAGACCATAACACATTTTCCAACATGCTTTTGGGAGACTCGCTGTATTGTTTTTCAAATTTTAGCTGTGCCTGGATGTTTTTCTGTGTAAGAAAAGGCTTCCATCTTGCAATCCTACTCCATAGCCCAGACATAAGGAGAATACGGGAGATTGTTGTCACATGTTGTACATGACCAGTGCTTTCTAGAAATTCCTGAAGCTCCTTCAGCATTACTGTAGGCTTCTTGGCAGCCTCCCTGACCAGTTTTTGTCTTGTCTTTTCAGCAATTTTGGAAGGACGTCCAGTTCTTTGCAATGTCACTGTTGCCACATATTTTCTCCACTTTTTGATGACTCTCTTCACTGTGTTCCATGGTATATCTAATGCTGTGGACATTGTTTTGTACCCTTCTCCTAACTAATACCTTTCAACAATGAGATCCCTTTGATGCTTTGTAAGCTCTCTGTGAACCATGGCTTTTACTGTAGCAGGCAATTGAGTAAATGTCAGGAAAATCCTACTAGGACAGCTGAACTTTATTTGGAGTTAATCAGAGTCTCTTTAATTGATGGGAAGTGTGTACCCAAGAAGAATGAATGCTGTAATTAAATCAAAAGGTGCTTCAATACAGTATTAGTTTAAGGGTGTGAACACTTATGCAACCAGCTTATTGTATTTTTTTTTTATTTTTTATATTTTTTCTGCAACAGATTAGTTTTTCAATTGAATTGTACAGGTTATAGGTCATATTAAAGGTGGGAAAAGTTTTGAAATGATTTATTGTGGTCTCATTTCTTTATATCACAAAAAACTGGCATTTTAACAGGGGTGTGTAAACCTTTTATATCCACTGTATTAGCATATTAAGGATGTTGCAATTTATTAATAAGTTGGCTTTTGATCAACTATCTGATGTGTATGGATTTCTGTACACAGCAGCATGGGCTTGAAATGGAGTGACAGATTACTGTCCCTAGAATACTACTAAATAATGGGGCACGGCACATCAGCTAGGTATTCCACACCACAGTTACAGAAGCAAATACCAGCTGCACTGAGAAATGGTCAGGTGTATAGTACCTTCAAAAGTGAATTGCCCAGAGACATTTAAAGCAACTGCACCCAATACATCCTGAAGGGTAAAGGAAGCCAGAATGCATGTACTTTTTATGCTTTCCCCCATTACCAGTCCTGTTACTCTGTAGTACTTTCAAAGTTACTGAAGCAGTTACTTACTCCTTCCACAAGCTGTGGTATATGTGTCCAAATAATGCAGATGAGACCATTTCAGCACATCCTTATCTTGCTGTCTTTGCTTAATCCCTTAGTGTCTGCCTTTGTGTACTGTTAGTGTAAGACCCCAAAAGTAGTGCTACTTTGCACAATATCAAGAGTGTGTGTGTGTGTGTGTGTGTGTGTGTGTGTGTGTGTGTGTGTGTGTGTGAGTGGGTGTGTGTGTGAGTGTGTGCATGCATCTGTGTGTGTGTGTGTGTGTGTGTGTGTGTGTGTGTGTGTGTGTGTGTGTGTGTGTGTGTGTGTGTGAGTGGGTGTGTGTGTGCATGCATCTGTCTGCATGTGTCTGTCGATGCACATGTTTGTGCATCCTGCAATGGTTTGACCCTCTTTCCAGGATATTTTTTTTTGCATTGTGCAGACTGAGTATTGGAAAAGGCTGTAGCTCCTCTATAGTCCTGATCTGGATTAAGTGAGAATAAAAGAAGGAATGAATTAATTAAATGACATCTATGGTTATACATATAAGTACAGAAATGGATGTTACAGGCTGTTATATGGATTTGTAAGCTGTAATGGCCATCCTGTTTGGTATTGCTGTTATTCTGTAATATCCACACCCTACACAGACTGCAGGTGTACCTCTGTGATTTGGTTTAAGCTGTTTACACCTACTGAACTTTAACAACTGCTTGGGTTTATACACATAAAATACAATTGGGGAGTTTCTCTTCCTTGCTAGATTAGCCCGGGTAGCAAAACTAAAATAAATAATTACTAAATAAAATAAATATACTCAAAATCAGTAAAGGTGTCTTATTTTTATTATTCCTTCTGTTAGCTCATATATCTTTGTGAGGAGGACTGCATAATCTGCTGATCATCTGAAGTTTTTAACCAAAATGTATAAATAAAATAACACTATTGCAGTTTCCTCACCATCATCCCAAAGCAGGGAGCTTTGGGAACTGCTGAATTTGCTGGTGTCTAAAAGTGGCTGTGGATAAACTTTGTAGCTCAGACAGCATTTCCATTAACTTTTATACACGTGCATGTATGTATGTTTGCTAATAGGCAGTAGCATGCAGTCCTGCACTAGCTGATGGCAAACAAGACAGGCTGGAAGCAGGAGCCTAAAATGACATGCACGAGTGAAACTGAAGATGATGACTCAGACGTTAATGGAACCAGAAAAATAAGAATATTAAAAAAGAAAAAGTTCAGATTCTAAATCAGAAATTATATATATATATATATATATATATATATATAAATGAAAAAAAGATTTATGTTCAAAAATAAAAGCAAGGACATCTTGCTGTGTCCAGCATAATGCATGAAAGCTTAAAGCATGACCAGACCTGCGCTGGATGGGCAAAGGGCAGCAAGCTTGGAAGATGGGGGTGGGGGGTGGGGACTGACTTCTGGGTTTGCAAAGACATAAGCTTTATGTGAAGGAAAAAAAAATAGGTCAGACGGAAGATAAAATGTTTCTTCAACTATCATACTACAGACATTTAACTTTTCAGGATTACTGATGCTGTTCCTGGGATCTGACATGCAAACATCAGCTTAAACTAAATAAAATGTCAGTAATGTTTGATTATGTTTCATGAATAGGATGTCAGTAATGTTTGGTTATGTTTCATGGATAAAATGTCAATAATGTTTGTTTATGTTTCATGAATAAAATGTCAGTAAAGCTTGGTTGTGTTTCATGGATAAAATGTCAGTAATGTTTGGTTATGTTTCATGAATAAAATGTCACTAATGTTTGGTTATGTTTCATGGATAAAATGTCAGTAATGTTTGGTTATGTTTCATGAATAAAATGTCAGTAAAGCTTGGTTATGTTTCTTGGATAACATGTCAGTAATGTTTGGTTATGTTTCATGAATAAAATGTTTGTAATGCTTCATGTTTCATGTTCCTTTTGTGGTAGAAATCTTGAAAAAGACAGATATGTGGTTTCAGAAGTTCCACTTTGAATTATAGGT
Organism: Protopterus annectens; assembly: GCF_019279795.1. NCBI lineage: Eukaryota > Metazoa > Chordata > Ceratodontiformes > Protopteridae > Protopterus > Protopterus annectens. Next base: position 1,728,082,500 of record NC_056725.1, read on the forward strand.
TTCTGCTTGTGCTATGTAGAGCAGCCTTAACTATGTACCTCTGAAATACCCCTTCAAACTGGGTAATCCCAAACTGCCCTTTTCTTTTGGAAGAATCAGCTTATCCCACTTGAATATTGTCTGTCTTCCCCTCCTATATAAAATCCTTTAGCTCTTTATTAATTGCTAAGCACAGCTGTACCTCTGGTTGATAACAAAATATGCCTAACCTATGTATAAATTTTAACTGCTTGTACCTTGCTATTCATATGCATATAACAAAGCTTCCAGTTTCTCAGTTTTTGTATTATATTTGTTTAGTCTCTTCCTACATATGCTTAACTGTCACAGCAGAATCCTATTTAATCCATATTCCTAAGTACTTCATTTTATCATATCCTCAAAAATATGGATATTGATGAATGCATGTGTGGATACATAATCTACAGCTATTGCCTTTGTTCTAGCTTCATTAATTTTATATCCCCAAAAAATTTAAAACTGCCTCAAAATATTCCACAACAACAACAGCTTTAAAATGCCCTTTTCTGGTTTAATCAAGTATAAAATAACATCATCTGCAAACAGAAAAAGCTTTTCTTGACTACCATACCTATTATATCCCTGAGTTTCTGAGTACCTTATTTCCTTTGCCAGTGGTTCTAAATATAAGGCAAATAAAAGGGAAAGAGGACATGCCTGCCTGGTTCCTCTGCTCAAACAGAAATTATCAGAGAGGAATCCACTCACTTTAATTTTCACCTCCAATCCCTCATATATCCTTCTAATCAACCTTATAATTTTATCAGGGAATGCAAACACTTCCATTGTCCTGCTCATAGACTCCCAGTTTACTCTTTGTCAAATGCTTTCTCTGCATCAAAACCCACAAAAACAATGGTATTTTCTTACATTTTGCTTCGCTCTGGATCATCAATGTTCTGTTAATGTTGTCAAACATTTGCCTCCCCTCCAGAAAACCCCATTGATCCATATCTATCAATTTTGGCATCATCTTTGCCATTCTATCTGCCATTATATACAAAAAAACACTTAATAATCATGGTTTAGGATTGAAATGGACCTGTATGAAGCTGGATCTGACGGATCTTTATCTTATTTAGACATTATAGCAACCACTACTTTCTTCCAAGATGTTGGTGCTTGGCTTCCTCTTAAAATACTGTTAAACAAAACAAGGCAAAACCTTCCAGATCTTTATCAGTTTTTTTCCCTCCTAGCTTCCAAACTTCCACAGGAATACCATCTATTCCTGGGGATTTTCCTGTGGATTGGTTATACATTATCATTTTTGTCACATCTCCTCTTATCATAACTGTAATTGAGGATCATCTACCTCTAACCTTGGCAAATTTAATTCTTTCATAAACATTTCCATTTGTAACTTTTTTTTATTTCTATGTTTTTCTGCTTTATACAGACTTTCATAAAATTTCTGAAATATATCTAATACCTCTACCTGATCTCTTGGTATCTTCCTAGTTATATGCTCCCTAAGCTTGTCAACAACACTTTCTACTTTCTGTTGCCTGAGTTGTTGTGCTAAAAGTTTTTGTGCTCTGAAGTTATTATGAAAAAAAAAACTGTTGTTTAACAGCAATCTCTCTACGCTCATGCATATTATTAAGGTAATACATTATTTTCTGTTTAGCATTCTGCAATTGCTCCTCTTCTTTTTCTGTACCATTCCTTCTATTGTGCAATAATTTAACATTTGTCAGCCTCTAAATAATTCTTGTTACTTCTTAACCATATCTCTCTTTGTTTATTTCTACTCTAGTTTTAAACTCCACCTTAATGTTATCCCACTCCCTAGGTACATTTTCAGAAGAAATTTCTGTCTTCTCTAATAACTCTCAAATAATTTCCACTGTCCATTCCTTAAATTCCTCTCTTTTCAACAGATAGGTTGTTAAGAGCCAGTGTCTCATTTTTATTTCATTACCCTGTGTTTTTATTTTAGTTATTATTGGTGCATGATCTGAAATAGTTATTGGATGCATATCAAAATTTTCAATTAAATGCACACGTTCTTGTGAAATATTAGTTCTATCTAGCCCTGCTCAGTTATTGTATCTTGGGGAATAATATGTAAATTTACTAAGAACTCCTGGGTTCCCTATTACACTGTCGCAGATGAAGGTTGTCAAATGCGTCTTTGTCAAACAGTAAAGTGCAAAAAGGCAAAATAGCGAAGTGGCTTATTTAGCAAATTCTTTTCCTGGGAAAGAATTTGTTTGGCCGCATTCGCTACTTTGCCTTTTTGGCACTGTAGTGTGATCTCGGAGTTGGTATATTTAAGTAGGGGGGGTGTGAGGGGCACAGCCCCTCACATTAAGTAATGTTTTACTGTTTTTTTTTTTTTTGTTTTGGAACAGCGATTGTTTTCCATTGGAAAGTAATCGGTGTTCTGAAATTTTGACATTGTAAGCTTTCGCTTACATGGGGTCGATTATCTGTCGTTTGCTCTTCTGAGCGTGTGATATGATAATATAGACCCAACTCTTGCTACTGAATTCACATCATCCATGCCAAATATTTTCATAAATTTCTTTAAAAATCTCCCCTCCTTTGTTAAATTTTCCCTTTTGCCCCCCTGACACATCCTCACTGTTGCAAACCAAATTCTAGTCCCCACCTATAAGTAATATTCCCTGTTGAAAGCTAATTATTTCTCCCAGAATGTTCTTAAGCTCCTTTATAGCAGTTTTAGGTGGCATATAAATACATGCCAGTGTAATCCTCCTCACTTGCCAGTAGCGCCTTAGTTCTACAACAAAATTTGGTTTTCGTATACACATCACTATCGAAAAGAGACTGTAGGATTATATTTTATAAAGCTTTAAATGCTAATACTAATCTACCCCTTAAACATCTATAATGTATAGCACATGGATTCAGTCTTGAACTCTGGTCCTTATAACTCAGATATCTTCCAAAGGATATTTAGGGGAATTGTGAAGAAAATAATAGTAAACAACTGGGGCACAATAATAGAACCCTGTGAAGCTCCTGAATGTAACTTTGTTGATTCAGATTTAACTCCTTGTATTAACACTGTTTTTGCTGTCATAGGTTCATAGGTAGGTACCAGGCTATCTGCCCGAAGGCATTTATAAGCCTAGCCAGAATGTGTTGGCTTTCACCACCCCCTTAGATTAGTTCCCTGTGCCTCTGTCCAGCAGAACCATTGAAGTGATCCCTGGGGTAAACTTTCTGTTTCTCATCCACTCATCAAGGTTTCTCTTGAAGAGAGTTAGCGAGGAGCTCTGCTTAATGTAGACTGGAATCTTGTTCCAGAGCATGGGAAGTCTCTGGGACAGGAATATATCCCTCCAGCACGTCCTATTTATTGTTGTGGTGAGGTTTAGATCCCTAGAGCGTGTTGCTCGAGGGGATATGGTTTTCTTTTAGGTGGAGCATGTTCATCAATTCTGGGTTGGACATGGCCTTGTATGTCAGGCAGAGATCACCTCTGAGTAGACGGTATGCAGCTGAGTACAGCTGGAGTTTCTTCAGTCAAGCTGCATAGAGCATCTGTTTGAGGCCAGTGATCCTCTTGGTGAGATATTCTGTGGTCTTTCCAGCAGTTGCAGGTGTCTTGTAAGGTATATCCCAAATGGGGCATTGTACTCTATGATGGGCCTGATGAGTGATGCGTAGAGGGGCACAATGACCTCTTTTGATCTGGATGCAAACCCTTTTGTGATTAGGTGGGCCACATAGAAGGATTTTCTAACTACTTTGGCAATGTCATTATCAAAGGAGAGGTTACTATCTACTTGGGTCCCCAGATCCCTTATTACGTCTTCCATATTTGGGGGGGCTACCACCTAAGTGGTAGTTTGTGGTTACTTTGTTTTTTCCAAAGGGGATGACTATGCACTTTTTGGCATTTAGCTTGAGGCCATGGTCTTTTAACCAACTAATAATCCATCTTATTACAAAATAATTTACATTAATTTTGAGTAAAGCTGTACAAATGTATTAATAAATTAACAAATCAAAGACTTTTGCTAGATCTAAAAAGATTACTCCCATATAAAATCCTAAGTCAAGAGCCTTAGTAATGTTATTGTAGAAACCTGCCAAACTGGTCAGTGTAGGATGACCACAAATAACTCCATGCTGATTGGGCAGTGTAGGATGACCACTAATAAATCCATGTTGAAAGATGTTCATTAAAGCAAAATTATTTTCTCTAGTTCTGATACCTTTAATGCATCTTTCAAAACACTTGCATAAGATAGAAGTAAGATTCACTGGTCTATAGTTAGTTACTAACTGTTTAGTTCCCTTCTTATACAATGGTGTGACTGGGAATTCTTTTCATAAGGGTGGAACATGCCCTGATTTCAGGAATTTAATAACTGTGGGGGGTAAAATGAGTCCTAAAAATGTTTCTATTTTGACCAGTAATATAGCTAGTAAATTACTGATAACTTTAGATGCAAATTTCTTAAACTGATTTAATTCATTGCATGCCATTTCATCAGCATTTTTGGACATAGTATCAGTCATAAACAATATATATATATATATATATATATATATATATATATATATATAAAGAATCTATTAAACTATTAATCTTGAAGTTTCAGCTAAAGTTCCACTAAGCTCTATTATATCAGTTTGTTGAATATTTTTCCTAAATGAATTTATATATTTATAAATATTTTTGGATTGCTATTATCTCCTGCCAGTTTTTTTCCAATTTATTTATTTTTTTCTGATTTGATCATATTCTTTAAAGCCTTGCTGCATTCATTAAGCCTATTCTTGTTATTTTTATTAGGAAATCTTTTTGTTATTCTAAAAAGTCTCTTTTTCTTCTTGTATAATTTTATCAGTATGGAGTTCCTCCAATAAGGTAACTCTTATTGCCATTAGTTTTTGTTTAGCCAGAAGTAGTTTGTTTCAACATCATTAATCAAAATAGTTTGTAAAATATCACATCTTCCATTTGATAAATGAAAAAGTTCATTCCAGTTTATAGAACATAAGGCTGCTTTGATTTCCACTCATTCTATTCCAGGATACTCGGTAATTCTTAATTAATCATCGTTAATAGCTCACAATGCAGAAGGCTCTCAGTGTTGTGTTCTTTTTTAAATATTACCTTCTAGTTCCTTCCATCATTGTGCACCTACAGTGACTCATAACACAATATATCACTTGAGATGCCTTTCCTCTGCTGCAGACTCTGAGTTACCTAGTTTTATGAATCACACAGCTAATTACACTGCTAGCATTCATAGGTGCTCAAGCTGATGTTCTTCGTATTTCACTGTTGTAGTCATTACATTTGGGTTATCTGCTTGCAGGTAGCCCTCAGTTGGCCTGATTAACAAAGTTTTGGGTCCTGCGTTGGTTGCTGTCCCTTTTTCCATGACGTCAGGTCGTCAGGGGTATAAAACATGCAGCCAACGCCATTACATCAGTCTTTCTTGCCGTGCGGTGCCTGAAGCAGAAGCAGTTCACAAATGCCGGTCAGCCGACTCCTGAAATTTTCGTTTTCGAGTTTCAGAACCAAAGTCTTCAACTAAAGCTAAGTACCCCATTGGGGAAATTTTTTCTTGCTCCTTACCGATGTCAGTAAAAGTTAATAATTGCATTACTTTTGGAAAGCAAATACCTCATAAAGATTTTCATTCGTACTGTATTCCTTACCTAGGCCCTGACCACGATGTACCTTGCTGACGGTTTGTGCTTTATTTAATCAGTGCATCAGTGTCATCGGTATATTTCCACCTCTAAATATTTTGGTTCTCGGTTTAATTATCCAGAAATGTCATCGGTTAGCCATCTGACTACCGGGATTCTGAAAAAACGCAAAGATAAAGACAGAGACAGGCCACCGAGGTCCAAAACTGCTGACAATGCTTCTCCTAAGCCAGTCGCCAGTTCGCCGGTACTCAGTGAGGCACTTTCGCAGCCCCTGATACCCGCTACTTCTGATTCGCAGACCTCTACTGAGACCCATTCAGAGTCCGGTATGTCGCGAGATGGTTCAACTATGGAACCCACTGATGTCTTTACCTTGGATGGGTCTGGAGCTGCTGTGCAAGCCCCGGCTTCTGAGGGTATATTCAGGCCTACAGACTTGCATATTAAACTGACGACTCCTTCTTCACTTAGGCCTAAATCTCGAACCATGCCTAAAAAAACGATGCCCTGGCCACATGCTCAGGCCTCTATGCCTAAAAAACAAATGATAAGAATGGTTGAAGATCTAATAACTTTAATCAGGGGCAGCCAATCCCCCCCCTTCTAAGAGGCCTAGGACTGAAGTTGCTTATGAATCTTCTGACCAGGATTCTGTTTTTTTCTGATTCTTCTGATGATCTGGATTTGCCCTTATCTGCTTATGAGGATTCTGATGCAGAGGACTCCATTCCCTCTGCTTCCCCTCCAGAGGATTTTTCTTTTGGGGAATCTTACATACTCTAAGGGAGCATTTCCACTGGGAAATCCAGGAATTTTCTGATTCAAAAAAGAGGCTCAGGGATTTCTTACTCCTGCCTCAGCATAGGCCTTTAGCTATTCCTCCTGTACTAGACATTGTTGATGATGCTTTTTCGGAATCTAGTTTGGCCCCTGATTCCTTGCCCCCTGCTCCCAGAAAACCTGATAGATACTACAGGGTCCCTGAGTCACACAAGTTCCTTTTTAAAAATCCTATTGTGGATCCAGAGACTATTTCTCAGGGGCTCAAGGGCATTAAGGGTTCTACTGCTAAAAATCCTACCCCTTCTGATAGAGACTCCAGGGCAATGGATAGATGGGGTAAGAAGGTTTACACTTCTGCAACCTTGGCCATTAGGGCTTTAAACTGCCAGTTTCATATGTTAAATTATCAGCAACATGTTACTGGATTGCTTAAACAGAAAATTATGTTGATTCCTGATTGTGTGGAAAATAAAGACTTACAGGATTTACTGCATTCTGCTGAACAGGTTGGAAAACATACTTTGCAATGTGGTTTTGATTCTTTAGAGGCCTCTTGCAGGGCTGCTGTTACTGGCTCTGTGCTCAGAAGGCATGCTTGGCTTAAGGAGCAATCTTTACCTGATCATGTTAAAGCTAAATTGTTGGATGCTCCCTTACATCAGGGCCGCCTGTTTGGCAACAAGGCTGAGGAAGTTCTTAAAAAGATAGAAGATAAAGCTAAATCTATGCAAACTGTTAAAAGTTTCTTACAAGTTCAGCCTCCTAGATTTAGTAGGCACTGGCCCTCTAAGAATTGGTCCTTTCCAGCCCCTTCTAGGTCTTCTCAAGCCAAACCCAGACACAGCAGAAACCCCAAGTTTCAGTCCCAGGGGACACACAGGACTAAGCAGTGGGGGGCCTCCACTTCCAAATTTGGGAATAATAAGACTCCCCCCATGATAAACTGTCACAATTACCTTCTTTTAAAATTTCCAAGCACTTATCAACTGACTGCCCCTTTGGGGGGGGGGAATTGCTTTTCATGCAAAGAACTGGGAACTCATTACCCAGGACAAATGGGTTTTAAATATAGTGTCCCAGGGATACACATTTCACATCCACACATTGTCAACACCAAGCGGGTTGGCTGGATCTACCCCCCAAATCAGTGGGCAGAGACCGAAAGCCAAGTACTTACTCTCTTAAGCATGGGAGCTATTCAATTGGTACCAGAAGAGGAAAAGGGACAAGGTTTCTACTTAAGACTTTTCCTGGTACCCAGAAAAGACAATTCATGGCATCCTATCCTGGACCTGTCTACTTTAAACACCTTTTTGGAGATTCCAAAATTCAAGATGCTGACTCTTTACCAGTTGCTTCCTATGCTAGGCAAAGACGCCTGGTTGGCAACACTAGATTTAAAAGAAGCATACCTGTACATCCCAATCAGGGAATCTTGCAGAAGATACCTTTGCTTCAAAGCAGGCTACACACACTATCAATTCTCTGCACTGCCCTTTGGCTTATCCACTGCGCCCAGGGTATTCACAAAGTGCCTAGCTCCAGTTATTGCATTTTGCAGGCAAAGAAATATTCAAATATACCCATACCTGGATGATTGTCTAATTCAGGCAGAAAGCAAGGACATACTTTTGAATCATCTGGCCTTTGTAAAAAGGGTTCTAACTTGTCTGGGGTACACCATAAATGAAAAAAATCACACATGGTACCCTGTCAACAAATTATATTCCTGGGAGCAAGCTTGAATACATCTTCCCAGATGGCTTACCTCACGCCAGAGAAACAAATTCATTTGACAACCTACTTCAAACAAGTCACCACAAAAACCCTGCTATCTGCAAGACAAATACTGCAAGTCTTGGGGTTCATGGCCTCCTGCATTCTTCTAATTCCATATGCAAGACTGCATATGAGGAAACTACAGTGGTATCTAAAAAGCCTATGGTGTCAACATTCCCAGGATCTAGAAGCAATGATTCCTATCATACCTTGCCTATGCCTAGAGTTCCTTTTTTGGGCAGAGGCCTGCCACCAAAACAAGGGACTACCTTTCACACCAACCCCTGCTACCCAAACTCTAACAACAGATGCATCAGACTATGCATGGGGGGCTCACCTGGCAGGGAAGTGCATTCAGGGCAAATGGAACCCAAGTCAAATGCACCTGCATATCAATCAAAAAGAAATGTTAGCTGTACAGAATGCTCTGACAGCCTTCAAGGACCACCTTCTTCCAGGACAACTAATGGTAAAGACGTACAACACCACTGTTATGTGGTACATAAACAAGCAGGGGGGTACACATTCTTACCCCCTCTGCAGACTAGCCATGGAATTGTGGAACACAGCCTTGAGCTACCAAGTGCACCTACAAGCTCAATTCCTGCCAAGAAAATTAAATACACTGGCAGACGGACTAAGCAGAAACCTCATAGACCCACATGAGTGGAAACTGGAACCAAGGATTTTCAACATGTTAACAAGCAATTGGGGGAGCCTAGATATAGACCTATTTGCCTCTCCCCAGAACTACCAATTGGACAAATTTTGCACAAGGACTCCCCACAAACAAGCCTGGAAAGTGGATGCCTTCCCCCCTCTGCCTCTGCTCTCCAAAGTACTACTAAAAATCAAACAGGACAAGCCAAGGATGATTTTGATTGCTCCAGACTGGCCACGGCAACACTGGTACCCCCTCCTGCACAGTGTGTCATGGTTAACCCCATGGCACCTGCCTCAGACTCCTTCCCTGTTGTCCCAGCAGGAGAACCAACTTCTAGACCCTCAGCTTCTAACACTGAACCTTGCAGCCTGGCTAATTACCTAATCTCTCCTTTACCATCCCTCAGTAAACCTGTGATGGACATCATTTTAGAGGCAAGGAGGCCCAGTACTGAAAATCTTATGCTGAAAAATGGAAAATATTCTTTGCCTGGAACCAATCTCAAGAGATGAGCACAGCAGCACCCGATTTACCTCAGATTTTACAATACTTAACTGAGATGCTTCACAAGGGCCTGTATTTTTCCTCCATTAAAATCCATGCTTCAGCCATTTCAGCTCATTATAACACAGAACCTCCCCTCTTCTCTCATCCACTGCTCAAGCAGTTCCTCAGAGGGGCCAAAAATTTGAGACTACCCAGGAGAGCTCCAACCCCTGCCCGGGACCCTAACTTTGTTTTGGAGAAACTCACTTTACCTCCTGTCAAGCCAGCTGCTACTGTGGATTTAAAATTTCTTTCTTGGAAAACAGTGTTCCTTTTAGCAATCACTTCAGCTAGAAGGGTATCTGAATTACAGGCCCTTATGGCTGTGGAGCCTTTCATCATCTTTCATGCAAACAGGGTGTCCCTCAGAACCAATTCATCCTTCATGCCCAAGGTGGTATCCAGTGCGGCTATTAATCAGTCCATTCATTTACCAACCTTCTTTCCCCAATCCTCAGAACAAAGGGGAATGGATGCTGCATTCCTTAGATGTGCACAGACAACTTAGATTCTACTTGGACAGGACTAAACCTCAAAGGAAATCTGAACAACTGCTGATGGCATTTGCTGCAGGGGCAGAGGGGAAGGCCAATTCAAAGCAAACCATTTCTAAATGGATAGACCATTGCATTCATTTCTGCTATAAGCACCATGGAAAACCTATCCCCCAAGGGATCAGACCTCATTCCACCAGGGCTGCATCTACCTCTACAGCCTTTCTGAGAGGTGTGCCTACCAGGGACATCCTAGAAGCTGCTACCTGGAGTTCTGTACACACTTTCACCAAGCATTATCATTTGCCAATTTTCTCTAAATCCAGAGCTGGCTTTGCCACTGCAGTCTTGCAGGGCCTTATAGCTGGTGTTAATGCTATTTAAATTCCACCTCCCAACCATAGCTTTGGGAATCTACCCAAATGTGATGACTGCAACAGTGAAACATGAAGAACATAGTACAGTTGTGTACACTTACCATAAATGTAGATGTTCGAGTGTATTCACTGTTGCAGTCCTGGTTACCCTCCCTCCAGCCCCCTAACTTCTTTTGGTTATACCTCTTCTTTCCTTTACTGTGCTTAAAAGCTTTTTGGTGTATTTGCTTTTTTGTTGGAGGTATATCATTGTACTTTTAAATTTAATTGCTTCCCATTAGGGGGGCACCTGACATCTGGGGCTAGTAAAACTGATGTAATGGCTTGGGCTGCATGTTTTGTACCCCTGACGACCTGACGTCATGGAAGAAGGGACAGCAACCAATGCAGGACCCAAGTCTTTGTTAATCAGGCCAACTGAGGGCTACCTGCAAGCAGATAACTCAAATATAATGACTGCAACAGTGAATACACTCGAACATCTACATTTATGGTAAGTGTACACAACTGTACTTTACTCTAGGCATTCAGAAGACACTAGTATTTCTGTTGCCAAGTGACATGCCAACAGAAATCAGCAGAACAGATGCAGAAAAACATGCACATCTGTCAAATACACTGCACTGCAAAGCTCTTAGAGTCAGCCATAAGGTACCCCTTAATATTCCTGCATGTTGAAAACAGAAAACAGTAGAATACACTGTTAGCAACAGCTGAGGTGATAGCCAACTTGGCATAAGAATGGAAAATGCTGCAAGACTGTAGTAACAGTGAAAGAACCATTTAGTTATTTGGTTACATAAGCAATTAGTTGGATAATAAGGATGAACAGCAAAGAAAACCTTGGAAAAATGCAAGCAAAAAGTTTGCAGCTTAGTTGCAGTACTGTGGAATGCTGTAATCATTTGTTTTTGATAAGAAATCTGCTAATAAGCTATGATTGGATGCCATGGTAGAAAAAAACGAACTCAGGACAGAGTGACTTTGAATACTGTTCTGCAACAGTTTAACCAGTATGCATTTGTAATAGAAAGCTGTATAATGCATATATGTAGAGGCACATATATATTTATATTTATGTTTATATATGAAATTTAGCTATAATCCATTCTTCCTTATTTAAAGCACAGGTTTCTTGAACTACAAAACCACTAACAGTTAATTTTAGATATTTATTTACTAGATCTGACAGCATCAGAGTAATCATAGTAATTCCTGCTATGTAGCAAGAACTAAAGATAGGTGTTTGTCTGTAGCTTTGTTTTAACATAATCTACCTTCGATGGAGAGTATGGGGGATCTGGAGTCTCAGATAAGCTATTAATCTTGTACTTCAAGATCATACATTTCATTATCGATTCCTTTTTCATTACAATATCTAACATTACTCTCAATCACCAAAACTGCATTATCTCTGAACTGAACATGTTAATCTGGAAATTCATGTGTCCTCTCACTCTTCCATTTGGATTTTAACTTCCTTCATTAGTTTTACTTGTCAGCTCTGTAATGTTATATGTTTTAACAAGGGTTTTAGTTTGTATCCTAACAATGTCATATCACATTTATACTAATCTGTCTTTGGAATATATATTTTCCTAATGTCAGCAATATCATGCAGCCATATCCCAGAGGTGATGAAATGCTTGTTATGAAAGTAAACTAAATATTCTCCTTCTGCTGGTATTGCCCAGTTTTTGGTCAGAAAGTAATCAATATTTTAATGCTTAAAAAGCATTTTACCTTTATGCAGTTTTAGTTCATCTAACCATCAAAACCTCATTCAAAAGTTTCTTGAAAAATCTCATTTCCCAAATACTTCTTTATTGGATTTGTTATCCACTGCTATTGTGTCAAACCACTTCAGGCCTCTCTCCATTATATTTTCTTAAGTGTGTTTTTTATATTGCTTGATGGTTGTAATACTTGCTTCCTTTTTCCATCTTCATGAGGTCTCAAACCCTTTTGTGCATCATCCCATACTAGGTGAATTTGTTAATGCTGATGTATCGTTTCAGTTCAGTACATTACTCATCTCTTGCATCTTCTCAAATCTATTTCATCAGTTGTTGGGAAAGATTCTTCAGTGCCATGACGCCTCTGTTCAAATTGACTATTTTCAATTCCATTTCCTTGTTCTACAACAATTAAGCTATTCTTTTTCTGCTTGACATGAACACTTTTTTATATCATTTTTCCATAATTATCTGCCAAAATCATATCTACTTTTCCTTATATTCCTAGAGATTTTCTTAAGTTTCAGTGCTTCCACAATTCTTCTTCTTACCTCTGCTCACAATTTTAATATCTCCTTACATGTAATTAACTGAGTAGTTACATTTTATAACTGTTAATTTGATTAGCCCTCAGGCACAATCATATCTTTTCCGGGATGATCCATTTTGCTCAGGCTCACTAAAAGCTTGTTAAAGCAGGTCATAGATTCAATCCTCTGTAGTAAATGTAAATGCTGAACTATATTTTCCTCCAGCAGTAAATGTACCTGTCTTTTGCTCTTTTTCAGTTCTCTGTGCAATATTTCCAAATCACATTCATTACTGCCTGCAATCTTCTGTTCACTTTAAATGCTCTGCGTAGATATAATATTAACAGGCTGTATATTAGCAAATGTATCTGTTAACAGGATGACTACGTCTATTTCCTAAAGTAAAACATGATTATTTTTTACCCTGGAGCTTTTGGCAACCTTCATGGTATAGTAACTTGTGAAGATTTCTGAAACAATTTTTGTATTTTTCCTGAAATGTTCTATTAATTATCTTTTCCTGCCCTCCCAATGATGGTGTTCTCTATATAAAATCATATTAACAAAGAAATATAGAACAGATAACATGAACATTTTAACTGAAATATTCTGACAATGCCCCACATTCTGAAAAATGATATGCAAACCAGATGTTGTACTAGTATCAGCATTTCCATGTAGCTTCTCTGCTGGACAAATTTTTGTATTTATTTTGTGGATGTGAAGGGTTTATAGGAAAATAAGAAATACCATTCTCCATATTTATATTTTTAGAGTTTTATATATGGAATGCTCATCTGATTTGGCATACATTTTAATTATTTATAGTCAATGGAGCACAGTGATTATGCTCTGAGATCCAGAAAAAAGACAAATCTGTTAAGCGCTTCTGTAGTGTGAGACCTGATCTTAATAAATGTTGAGCACACCCTGCTTCAGTTGTTAAGATTATGTTCAGTGCTAGCTTCCACTATGAGTAGGTGAAAGCAAATGCACATGCACAGAGGAGCAGACTCCCTGAACTGCATTCTGAAAAAAAAAAAAAAAAAAACACTTTTTAAAGTGTTTTTTTTTTTTTGGAGGAAAGCAGGCCCACATACCCCTGAACTTATAACTCCCCAAAAAGTGAATCACTGTTGGCACAACTTGCAATAGTAATTTTCTATAGAGGAACTCCGCTCATTGACAGGTTGAACTTTGGGCAATTGGAGTTCAGTATGTAATCTTTGTCCACAGTAGGTTATCCATCAAGCTAGGCAGTTAAATCTGCCAGTACTGACCAACAAATAACAGCAGCAGAATAAAGCAACAAGTGTGTTGTTGTTTGCTGTCTGTATTGGTCATTTGTCCCTGATTTTGTGTAGCACAAGAGAGTGTGTTACTGCCTTTCTGACAGTGACTATCAAGGGGTTATAGCTTTGAAAGCCAGCAAAGCATTTGCTGTTTTTTCTGTGACTAGTAGTACATGGAGCAGATAAAGCTCCATGCACTACCAAGAATTATGATTGTGTCTCAGGTCATAACCCTTTATTATGTGTTCTTGACATGGATACCAAGATTTACCTCTCAGGCTTCACTGTCAACGTGAATTTGTTGGCATCCAGGTCTTGAACACATAATTGGCTGGTTATGACTGGCGACCTGCTCATGGTCCTCTAGATGATCATCAGGTCAATTGCATTCCAGTGCATTTTTTTTTTAATAAGTTGTGTTTTACTTTATCTTTTGAAAGTACTCTAGATGTAGCATCACATTCTGGCACTGGATCCTTTAATAAAGTTCATTCTTTTTTAACATTATCAGCACCAAAACTTTGAGAGTGTGTGACCCCCACTAAAAAGAAAAAAACGAAAGAAAGAACATTCTCTTCTGGATTAAGCCAGTTAGCATTATTCTGATTATTTACAACTGGCACACTGCAGCAAACAATTTTACCTCTTTTGAGCTATGTCTCATACATCTAATTAAGCCATTTAAAGTTTCTGGACAACACAGTACATTTAAAAACTACAAATTTCAGTAAACTGGCACAGAATCATAAAATATCTTCTCAAAATCATTGGTAGCCAGTCCTTCCAATAACTCTAGGTGCATTACAAACTGCACATGCTTGTCAATCTTATGTATTAAAAATAAAATGCATATGTTAGACAAGCAAGTAAAAGTAGTTTTATAAGGAGAGCTATAATGTAAATGAGCCCAAACCTTTTACAGTCTCAGTAGTTTACTTATGTCATCTCAATACTGTGCTTTTAATTCAAATTCTTAGTAAGTTAATAACCAATGTGCTGCATGTTTGGATACACCATTGCTTTACAGAGATGGGATCACAAACATATAGGTTCCTTCATGATTCCCAGAGTATTGTTGCCTGCTAGATATGTTTCTTAATGATGTAGAAAGCGATGAATAGCATAATAGACTTTACCAGGAAATGTTACTTCATGAGGTATATATGAGCAATTACGACCTGGAGAGCAAATTTCAAGAGGTCCTAATTATTTGTACATATCTGGAGAGGTATAATTTCCTAGTAAAAATTATTATTATAGAACTGATCATTTGCACTATTTATGCTTTGAATGTTTTAAACCATGACTTTAGCTTTTAATTGTTTCTTTCAGTTCTAGTCTATGTTAGTAATGGCTTTCTTTTAGAATCTGGTCTGCAATTAGTTGTTTTCTGGCCAGGTTACAGGAAGCTTATACTGCAATTGGTTCATTGACCTGGGATTTCCTGTTTGAAGTTGGACAGTTTTTGACAATTGTTTATTTGATGTATTTGTTTATTTATTTTTGATTTTGTTTTTGCAATGTGGCAATGGTGCATACTGCACTTTAAATGATATTATATCACTGTAGCAGCATAAGTCATGTGACATAACAGGCCTGCTACATGATCATAGTCTCACATGACAGACTTTTATAATGCATTATATCAATATATGGCTGTCTGTCAACTGCATGAATGTAATCTGTCGACGGGCTAAACTGCATCTGCCCAATATCAGAAGAAGGATACGTGTACTTACACCGAACATCTGCCCAATATCAGAAGGATGATACGTTTACTTACACTGAACATCTGCCCTATATCAGAAGGATGATACGTTTACTTACACTGAACATCTGCCCAATATCAGAAGGATGATACGTTTACTTACACTGAATATCTGCCCGATATCAGAAGGTTGATAAGCCTACTTACACTGAACATCTGCCCAATATCAGAAGGATGATACGCCTACTTACACTGAGCATCTGCCCAATATCAGAAGGATGATATATTTACTTACACTGAACATCTGCCCAATATCAGAAGGATGATACGTTTACTTAACACTGAACATCTGCCCAATATTAGAATAATGATATGTTTACTTACAATGAACATCTGTCCAATATCAGAAGGATAATACGTTTACTTACACTGAACATCTGCTCAATATCAGAAGGATGATATGTTTACTTACACTGAACATCTGCCAATATTAGAAGAATGATACGTTTACTTACACTGAACATCTGCCCAATATTAGAAGGATGATACGTTTACTTACACTGAACATCTGCCCAATATTAGAAGAATGATATGTTTACTTACAATGAACATCTGCCCAATATCAGAAGGATGATACGTTTATTTACACTGAACATCTGCACTTCAGACCTGTTATGTTATAGAGAGTGTGTGTGTGTGTGTGTGTGTGTGTGTGTGTGTGTGTGTGTGTGTGTGTGTGTGCGCGTGTGGTGTGACATTGTTAATGAAAGAGTATTATGTTATGCAATTATTCATGCATGCTAACTCTAACTCTAATCCTAACCCTTCCCTGTCCCTATCCCCAACCCTACCAAAACATTGCAAAACCCCTTTTTCCATAAGGATGCCACTATGCAGACAGTGTTGCTTCAGGATTTAGTGGCCAATTGTTACTTATGTCGCATTTTCTTGTGTTTGGTGTTTGTGGTTAGTATTTCATGTTCTGGAGAAAACTCTTCAGTCTCCTCTCAACATACATATGCCTAAGCTCAGAAAAGTCCACTCTTTCTATGTCTGTCTGAAATGCATATGGTTGGCATCTAAATTTGTACAGGTCAAACTGGTAGTCATTACATTTGGCAATAAATACAGCTGATGTTAAAGCTACTTCTTTGCAATATATGGAATCCCCAATAAAGCAGCAGTATTCTGACCACTTTTAGAAGCAGAAGGCTTTCTCTTACTGAGTATACTAACTTAAGTCCATGATATATGTAAGTGCAACTACTAGTAAAGGTACAGAGTCTTTCCAAATGTAGCACGTGTAATCAAAAGCTTTGTTTTAGAAGCAAGCACTTTCAATTTAGCTTTTCATACAAATGAAACTACATTTGATAAAATTCAACAATATGCAGCAAGTACTTTCTGAGTAAGAGTCATACACTGGCCAACAAAATGCAACATTATTATGGCTTCGCTGTGTGTCTAATTTTGCATTTGTCAGATACAAACATAATAGGTGACTGCATTAGTTTGTTGTCATCTAAGAAATAACTGATGGTAAAACCAAAAGAATAATATTATCAGTAGAATATTATGTTAATTTGTGCTTCCCAGCTTTGAAATAAAATGAAGTGGGAACAAGCCCAGGTATTCAAAATGCAAACAAAGTAACTTGTCATGTCAGCTTTAAGTACAGGGACCCATCCTACAGCAACCTAAGATGATGAAAAGAACTAACTGCACAACAGTCTGACAACCTCCTAACCTCACTCTATTATATTCATTTTTTTAAGTTCTAAAATGTGATGGAAGAAACCATTTGAAAGATCTAGCCTTATGGCAAGTATCTCACGTAATTTTCCTTCATGAGCTCATACATGTCAAAGCTGTCCTGGAGGTGATAGCTGACCTTTGAGTTCTGCAACCAGTGAACTATAGAAATGCCAATAGAATTCCTTTTGGAGAGAGAGAGAGTGTTCACTGGTTTAACACCTTACAGCAGGTGTATAACAAACAAATTATGCACTCTGTGCACAGTCAAATAGTATCCACAGAAAAAAGACGGGCCTGAAGTGGCAGCATTTCCTTATTTGTGATAGCATTATTATTTACAATATTAAGTTTATTTCCGTTTGCTATTTCTTAGTTTAAAGTTGGTCTGCATAAAGAATTATGTAGCTTTGGATGCTTGTTAAAACTGAGGTTTAGAAAAGGAGAAAAAAAAAGAAAAAAAAGAAGGAAAGAAAATGAAATTATGCAGGCAGTTTTCAAGCACCTCTGCATTCCCATTAAATTAATGTAAGGCAGCCTTCCATTTGGCAAGTACACTCCTTGTAGCGAACTATCGTGCTGAGGTAGTTGTGTCATTATTGGGACAGTCACCTTGGGAAGAGTCATCATAAGCCTGTCATATCCAGGTAGAGAGTCTGCCTTAATTTATATCCAGTAGACATGTGCCTTCCCGTGAATAAATAACCTAATGAGAAATTCATGGGAAGATGAAATGACTATATGGGAGGATTATTAAAGGGCAGTGTGTCAGCTGTTTAGTGCGACTTCAGAGCATGCATGGCTAGCTTGCTTCAATTAACAAACACTTGCAAGTAAACCATTTGGGCTTGCACAATAGGAGAACTCATGTAATATTCTGTCTTGCTTTAATATATTTGGTATCATTAATTTGCTCCAGATGAGTAGTTTCGCTAACTTGTGCCAGCAAAAGCTTCGTGATCCTGTCAACACAGTCTGGGAAAGGTGTCAGCATGATGTCAAAAAGCACACATGGATGAACTTGCAATTTATTTTAATGTGAGGAAACCGTCCTGTCAAAACAGAGTGAAATTCATAACAGAAATGTAAAGTAAACACTATAAATAAAAAAAAAACGTTAAAATTCCTTGTGCTTTATATCAATAGAGTGATATTATCAGACATATAAAAAGTAGGATAAGGAAAGTGCGTCATATTCTAAGATGGTAAAATAGAATCTCTTTTTGAGTTTTGATACCAGATGCTGACAATGATAGTGATTAATCAATCACATAAGATCTCAGCCTAGTTTAACCTTCAGGAGACTGTGTATGATGATTTATATATGTCTAGATATGAAACATGCAGGTTTCAAGTGTTAATTCTGATAATGTTTCTTACGAACTGGCTATTAATAAAGTACATAGTCATCACATTTATAAAGCAAATTCAGTGATGTTTTGCCAGGTCTCGTCCTCTCTACGAACATCTGACAGCAGAGTACACCATAGTAAGCCTACAGGTTATTTATAAGTTTTGTTTTGTAGGTGTGGGTGCGATTTCACCCATCGTTATGTACAGTAGCTCAGAAGATATCAGTCACATCACAGCCATCTGTTTGATAATGTGCACCTAGCTGAAACATATACTCATTGAAGGAAGTTGCTCTGTTTGGGGTTTGCCCTTGTTCTATGATATAGTGACCACAGAAGTGATTATTTTCAGTTCTAGGGTGCAGGAATGCTTACCTTCTACAGTAAATACTGTACTTTTTAAAGAAGAATCAGTCAGTTGTTTGTGACTGACTTGCTGTTATAGGAAATGTTTTTTTATTGACTGCCAGTTGCTTAACGAGACCAAACTTGCTCCCTTACAGAAAGAAGGGAGACACTTCTGAAAGATGTGTCAAGTATTCACTCATCTTTAAGACAAGAACCCACATTTTTCTCTAAAAGCTCCATTTTTGGTGTTGTCTGCTTGCTTCTAGCTCTTGTACATCTTTTATGAATATTATCTTCAGCATTTCATAAAAACATGAAAATAGAAACACTGTTAGGCAAGCAATCATATGCACCATAAAAGGCCTAGCCATTTACACCTTTAAGGAGACAGACTTAAAAGTTCTTTGCCAGCATTCAAGAGTAGATAATAGTGCACACAACCCAAATCAGGAATGGCTGTACATGATAACCTTTGTGTAAATGTATGTCTATCCATTTAATCATTAAGACTAGCTGTAATGGTAGTACTTTGCTTGACTTGTAGGGGTAACTTATTCCATGGGCTGAAATACACTGAGTTAGAACCTCCAGTGTAAGTTCAGGTTCCCAGCACATGTGTTTATAGAGCCATTGGTTTTCTGAAGAAATAGAAGGTCAAATGGAATTGGGTATTTTATGGCTTGAAAATCACAACACAGGTCACCTTAGAGCAACTGGTAGGCTACTGAATACAGTGAGAGCTGTGACTGTATTGGAATAGTTGAAGCATTTAAGGCCTTACATTTCTATGTTAAAAATTGTAGGGCTCTTTCTAGTTAAGTGGTGCGATTGAATTTGTACATATTAAAGGGGGCATAGTATCTGATGATTTTTATTTTGTGATCTTGAAGATATTCCTTTGGAAATTAACTGAGACAGATACAAGGATTTCCTGACTATGGTGGAAACATGACAATCAAATAAAGAGAGTTGTGCACATAAGAATCCAGGTCTCTTATTACTGTATCTGTTTGAAGAGGTGCACCACTTATAACATATGTGGTGGGAACATTTTTTTTTTGTCAGATGCTACTGTGCAACACTTTTTTGCATTTAGCTTGAGTCCACTTTTAGTACATTATGTATATGCATTTTTGAGCCCTCTTTGGAAAAGTTTAGTATCAGTGGATAAGTAAATAAGAGTGACCAGCTTGTAGACATCCTCAGACTTGTCCAACCACAGTTCAGAGATATTGGCTTGGATGTTTGCAAAACAAATCACAAACGGGAGAGGACCCAGCACTGTTCCCTGTAGTACCTCACTAGTTACAATTTTATGTTCAAAGAGGGTATGAGCACCTTTCACTACTTGGGATTTGCTGGACAGCCAATTTGCAGTCGAGCAGACAATGTATGGGTTGATACTAAGTTTGTTATCTGTGTCTACCTTAAGGACACACTCTGCTTTTTATTTTCTAATAATGCTGTTAAACTCCTTGCTGGCCTATTTCAGTGTGGTCTTGAAGTAGGAGTATTGGGGATTTCTTACATCTTTTCATGTTTATTCTTTTATTATACATTTTATTAATATGGGAGTTCTACCAATGAGGTTTATTCTTGATTTTACCATTATATTTAGGGTGGATGGGTAATGAGTTTTAGTATCGTCCAAAAATGTGCTTATAGATGTGTGTACAATGATCATTGCTGCTGGAAGTGTAAGATTAACTATTATTAACTGCAGCAGTTACCTGACTCACAACCTGATCTCTCCAAGTAGTTGGTATCACTTGATGTGTGTGACTGTAGTCTCATGTTGTGCCTATTAAAGGGAAGCCCTTTAATAACAGGAAGTATACCGATTGACATAGGTGCTCTGCGCTGACAGCCAGGAAGTGGCAAACAGTGCTAGTATGCCAACTAATGCTCTTCAGGAGGCCTAAAGAAGCCTTAAAAGTCTAAACTGAAGGACATAAAGGCATACTGAGGAAGATATAATCATCATAATTCTACCAGCACACTCTTTCAAACCTTCAGACAGCTAACCATGAAGGCAAAATGTAACATAACACAGCACCCGATATGGAGAACTATGTAACTACATAATAATGTCTAAAGCCTGTAAAATCTGTATTTGATTTAGAACTAACTACATATAAGCTACCAGAGCCAGAACATGGGAAGTACCAGGACATACATTTTTGGTGCTTGTCATGCAGAAAGATAGTTTAATTCAAGTGTCTTTTATTAAGGGAATGTTATTCACATAAGTGTACATATTGTCTCATCTCATCTCTGCCCAACTCCCTCTGAGTGTACAAATATTATACCTGTTTACTATGCTACCATTTTGTTTCTGATGTTGATATGTCTCTTGTCTCTTCACTTTTTCCAAAATTATGCTATAATTTCAGCTGATGCCTGTCCACTGAGTTTTCCTTAGGGCATTTTAAGTGTTGGTTTTGTATTCTGAGTTCCTTATACCTCACTGTTTGGCAATAACCTATAGTCATACATCCAACAGACACAATGGCTACACTCTGTATCTCATGTACTGGCCTATTCCATTACACCAATCCATCAGCCTTCATCCGTCCTTTCAAAAGGTGGGCCTTGTTAGTACTGATAGGGCTAAGTGGAGCCATATTTTTCAGGCATACCTCTCAACAATCCCTGATTTTGCAGAGTATCCCTCATTTTGTCTCATATTTTTGCCTTGACCCCCCCCCCCCCCCCCAGTTCTGATTTACTGGTAAATCACTGAGGATTACAGTAAGTCGATAATATCAATTGTGGGAGTGTCATACATGTTTTAAAAATGCATATTGATGCAAAACCTGTTGTTCTATTAACTTTTTAAGTGAATTAAGAGTACTATTTAAAAAATGGTCCTGCTTTTTGGCCTTTCCTCCATTATTTTTGGCTTTGTTCAGAATTCTCAAGCAAAGAAGTTGAGAGGTATGTGTTCAGGTGTCATAGTTTATCCTTGGTTTGGAGGCATGACTTCTTCACTCCTCAGAGGTGAAAGAAAAGGAAATGCCATTTGAAGATGATTAATTCTCACTACCTCAGCATCCCCATGATTTGGATAATTTTATTCTTGCATCCTACAACTAAATCCTAGAAGGACCAGACTGCTTTTAGAATACTAATCCAACTGCCAGCCTCTCCTGCATCCTTTACTGTATATATAGGCTTACTTCTCATGTGATGCCTGTCCTGGCAACTACATTTCCATCCCTCCTGATGTCATATACATTTGGTCCCTTCCATTGCTTCATTATGTCAGCTGCCTTCCTTCTCTGGAACTCGGTATTCATCACCCATACTCTTTCAGCTACTGCCATGTATAGGCTGCCATATATTATCACTTTCAGAACACTTGTCTTCCTGACTATCACCTCAGTAATACATTTTCTCCATTATTACTGCTGTCTGTTCTTAAAATCTCAGTGCTTCTTTAAAGCAGGTGAGAGCAACCCATTTCTCCATTCTTGGCTATCCTCCCTTTTTATTATTGCTTATTTCCATATTACTGCTGCTCCATTTACTGCCAATGTGTTCTTGATTGTTGTGAGACTGCTGGTAATGTGACTTTTGGCTTTGGGGCAGGTGCACATCTGCAATATCCACAGTGCTCTCTCCAAGCAATGGCATATTCAACTCACACCATTTGTCGACAGTCAATGACTTAAACAAGTAATAGAGCCAATCACAGCTCCCTGCTCCATTTCATATATCCTAGTTATTATTATTAGGGAAGGATGGTCAACAGGTATAATGGCAACATTTCCCTGCCTTGGACTAGTGACCATAGCCGGTTGTATGTGTCCTAATAGCTTTCCTTGCCTGCCCTCACTGTATGCCTTGGATGGCATGGATTCCAGTTGTACAAATGCCAGACCCAACACCATGCTCTACTCTTGTCCTGATCCCAGGTATACCAGCATCAGATGTGCTAAGGGTGCTTCCATGATTACACATAATACAAAGCATGCTATGCAGCTACTCTAAGGTTGGGGGTGATATCTACTAAGACAGGGCAACAGCAGAGCTTTATTTTAGACTTCAGGAAGGAAATGGAGGGGAGGCTGTTTCATACCTCTCAACCTTATAGCATAAGAAATCTGGGCAAAGCCAAACATAATGGAGGTATGTATTCTACAGAAAGTGGGATCTATAGTTTATCTATAAGCAATGTATCACTGGAGCGGACGTGTACAAATATATTAGACTGACACTGCAAAAAGCTGGAGATAGTAGTGGACTGACTAATCAGGCAAGAAAGGACAGAATGACTGTAGAGAGCAAGGCAACGGGAGACTAGCAGACAGGATGCACGGATAATAAAAGGGAGAAAGTAAGAGAACAGGGGGATATGTGCAGTGGTTGTCTGAGTACTATAGGCAAGTAGGGGGGGGGCAGAGTAAGATGAAGGAAAAAGTGGTTAATGCAGCCAAAAATGGATATCAAGAAAGACTGCAAGGTAGCAGGACAGCTGCAGGGAGTAGAGTCAAGTGATGGAGGGGAGATAAAGCCATATATGACCATATGGTAGATACAGCACTGCATGGAAAACAGGAAAGAAGTGGGCAGGTAAGGACACTCAGCCAGAAGGCAAGGCAGAGGGCAGGAAAGACAAAGCAGTAAAGTGATCTTGTATAATAATTACAGCACAAGAAAGAAGTTACATGAAGCACAAGGCAAGAGGCAAGCAGCAATGACACTGCAATGGGCTAGCCGAAGGGTAAAGACTGCAAGTGAGAGTGACAGTAACATGGGGCAGGAAGTGAAGGAAATGAAAGCTAGTGGGAGGACAGAGAAAAGGCTTTTGTGATAGCGGACTCAGTCATTAAGGAGATTAAATGTCTTGGAAAATTAGAAAGGAAAAGCCAAACTTCAATAAAACTGGTCTAAGGACTTGGATTTAGAAAGACATTGGAGGAGGTGACCAGGCGATTACCAAGATGGATGGGTGTATGCATATTTTGGTGCACTTAGGTACCAATAACCTGTTAGAAGAAACAGCAGAGGTGGTAGGAAACAGAGGCAAGGGGATAGTACAGTGATGCCCAGACAAGGGCTTGGAGGCATCATTTTCAGAAATATTGTTTATACCAATGACCACTGAGAAAAGAAAGGTTTAGGGAGTACAGTGACTATCTGCAGCAGCAGACAAAAGATAAAGTTTTGGGGCTCATAGGAACATAAGGAAAGATTTTCAGAGACTATTATAAACGTCATCTTAGCTCAGAAAGGATGGAGGGTGCTTACTGCTAGGTATAAAACGTCCATCTCAATGCTCATATCTTTAAGTGAAGTTAATGGGGAAGGAGGCATCAAAGATGCAGGATATGCAGCTATTCCTGCAGCAGACTGAAGGTGAAAACCGATGCAAAACATAGCAAAGAAACAGACAAGGGTAGCTTAGAACATGGCAGGAAAGTATTACTTTGCAGTACAAGAAGTCTGTGTAGGAAGACTTCAAAGTTCTAAACAGAGATGCAGGTGGGGTGGATAGAAATTGCTGGTATCAAAGAAATAACAGCCAATGAAAAGAGAGGTTGACACGTGGATATGCCTGGTTATAGGATGTCCAGTAATGACAGAGAAGGCAGAAGTGAAAATGGAGTAGCAATCTACATAAAGGAAGGTATCAGCTATGAGGTCAGATAGAAGAGTAAAGAACACCAAACCGATAATAAGGAAGGGGAGTCAGAACCTAGGTTCAATGTCCTGACAGTTAATGAAGAGGAAGATGGGAGAGCTGGTGGATTTATGGGGTACATCATTCCACATTTCCATCAAGGGAAGAAGAAGAGGGACTGGTGGAGAGAGTAAATGAGTGGGTTAGGAAGGAGGGGATAATAGTCATGGGGGACTTAACCTTGTAGGAACATATTGTGAGATTTTAGGTTCCAGGTTAGGGAGGGGGTGGGAGTTGATTTAGGTCCTGGTCTGTGACAGATTTAGTGAAATATTGCAGGATTATACCAAAAAGGAAAGAGTTCTGGACATAGTTCTAACAAGTGAAGAAAGGGGTTATGGATGTTCAGGTAAAGGCATCATTAGTCATCAAAGATTATGCTACTGTGTGTTTTAGAGCAAGGTGAGTGTAGATATAAAAAACGAAAGGTGAGGCTGAGGAATTTTAGGACAGTGGATTATGCTGAAATGGGGGAGGGAGTCAAGCATGAATTAGGGGAGGGGAGCAAACTCTGGAAGTAAAAAAAAGATTGGGTCAGACATGTAATACTCAGAGCTATGGACAAGTCCAATAATTTGGACTGCTACTGCTAGACATGAAAGAGGGCATCAGTGTTCACTGCATTGGCAAAGCCTGAATCCTTCATTCCTCCAGGGACTCACACTGAAATTGCAGAGGTAGTTGTGTACATTTCTTCTCTTCACTGGAAACCTTTTTGTCATATTTCAGGAAGATAATAAATAATATAACCCCTGGTGAACACAGGAAAACTAGCAGGGTATGAAAAGCCAGTAGAAGAGAAGAGACACAGACTTTAGATATCAAGTCTATATCCACCTTACATTTCATATTAGACACATATCATATTATATATACATCAAATTACAAAATAAAAATTAATTTTTAAATATCATTGTTTAGTTTTATCCATGTCACATTACATTCTAATAAATATTAGTATTAAACGTTACAATTTTGTCCATCCATTAAAAAGAAAATGTTTTTTATACATACATATGACCTTTTTATCCTTTTTACATATAATCATATACATATGAACATCAACACATACACACATATACCTGCACATATTTTTACATACACATGTTTATATTTATCTATATACTTTCTTATATACATTCTTGCATTTACGTAATATATATATATATATACATATGTATATTCCAAAATTTATGTTTAGCAAGTAGTATTATTGATCATATATTTTAACGTGATTTTAAACAGTTATGCATTTTTATAAAAAGAATTTTATTTCATTTTTCAACTGACAGTTGTTCAGTATATGCCTTTTAATGTTAATTGATTAATTAATACTGTTTAATCAATTGAGTATGTGTATAAAAGCTAGCTACTGATAGGTTGTCTTTGTGGTTTGAAAAAGCTGTATGCGAAAGCGCTCACCCGAATAAACTGTGTTTATGTTCACGTAACTAAGTATCGTTTATTGGACTGAATAGTCGATTTACTGAAAGCTGTTTTGGGAAGTATCTACAGGAACATATCTTTATATGGATTTCATGTGAGAGTGGCATTAATAGTATAGACTGAATAGTCTACTTTTTAAAGATTTCTACAGCGTTTCTACAGCGTTACGCTGTATACAAAAGGTAACGAGAGTTGCAGAATTAGTATGAACTGAACTGTACATCCTCTGTGAGTGTCAACTAGCAGGCTAACATTAACTTTATTCATATTTCAGGAAGACATCATTTCTCTATTTCCATTCCAGTTCCTCAGCCATTATCTGTTGTTGCATTTAAATCAGTGTCATTGTAACTGTGTTCACTAACACTCTCTCTTCATTTTACTAGATCATTTTAAATGGCTCCATGCAGTCAATAGAAGCATTTATGTTCTAACCTTTCATAGGTTCATAGGTAGGTATTAGGCTATCAGCCTAAGGGCCTAAGTAAGCCTAGCCAACAAGCTTTCCTGGCTTACGCCAGCCAAGAAAGTTAATTTCCTGTGCCCCTGTCGAGCACAGCCACAGAAGTGATCCCTGGGGTGTATTTCCTATTTCCCATCCACTCATCAAGATTTTTCTTGAAGAGTGTTAATGAAGAACTTTGCTTGACATAGATGGGTAGCTTGTTCCAGAGTATGGGAAGTCTCTGGGACAGGAATCTATCCCTCCAGCATGCCCTGTTTATTGTGGTGACAAGGTTTAGGTCCCTAGAGCATGTAGCTTGGAGGGATTGGGATTTCTTTAGGTGTAGCATGTTTCAATAACTTATGTATGGTCCAGTGCTGCCCTCTTGATTTCAACAGCTGAATGATCTGTAAATTGCCTTTATTAGTTTTATAATGGGTCGCAGCATCTGGAAGGGATTTGCAGCTTTGGTTGTTGGAGGTTCTTGTGTACTCTCTTGATTAAGAAATGTTTTAGTTGAATGTGATACATTATTAGGTCACTGCCTAATTAGTTTGAAACCCATTTTATTATAACCAACCGGTCAAGGTGGCTTCTCTTGGAAGGTTTTTACATGGGGGGTAAATGTACCCACATCCCTCATGGTTGGATGTGTGCTCCCTGCACTTCAATGAGTAATAGAACTACCTCCAAGGTCACCAGCTCTTGGGAATGTGATACATCCTCTGAACTTAATATGTTCTGCTAGGAGAGCTCAAATGAGTTTCACAAAGAAGCCTTTGCATGAACCTACACATTAACCCTTAACACTCATAGATTTATGGCAGAATATAATGAGTTATGTATTAATTGTATTAAATTAGGATGACACTCATTGCCAGGTATAAAAAAAATCCCAGGGTTGGTTTCACATGACTGGGGAATGTGCTAAATGAAATGTGATTTAAATTTTTATTTTCCATTAGGCATCCATGAACAAAGAGAATGCAGACTTCATCAATATAGCTTTCTCACTCTAAGGGCAGTATGGCTTTAAGATTTCTATATGGGATCTCCAGGAATTTTAGGAAAATGATTTCTAGGTGTAGACAGATGATGATTTAAAGTGCAGGCCCAGTTAGTACCTGTATGACAACTGACCCAGGTGATTTGGTACTATACAAGCACTCCTAATTCATGCTGAATTCTATTTGGATGAAATCTTTAAAGAGCGTTTCCAGGCATGACATAGATCCTTTCCAAATATTAAAAATGATAATTTCTATTTAATTGCAATAGCTGTTGACTCTATGAAGATGTTCACTCTAATGCTGTCAGCTGGTTCAGTGACTGCTTCTTGTCTTGTTTTTACCCAGATAACCTCAGTAATGAGTTAATTCAATTTCCCTCAGCAAGGGAAGCATCACTTCCACCAGATGCAGCCTCCATCTGCCAAGGGATAAAATGGCTCCAAGGGGAATATCATTGCCACTGACTGCTTGGAAATATGGCTTATTAATGTCACAAAGTGCAAATATCAACTTCGGGAAACTGTGCATGCAGCCTGACAGTAGGGATTAATGCCACCAAGTGCCATCTCCTTAAGTCATTGTTCATAATGTCACTCACTGAGAAGAAGAAACTTTATTAGATATATAAAGTAAGACACATCGCTTCTAAAGGCATTGCCAAACACAGTAACAAGAGATTTCCCAAACAGTCTGGTTGAGTTCATAAACTATCTATCAAACAAAATAAGTGTACTCACAGATCAAGAGACATGTATGTTTAACATCCCAGCATGCAGCAGTAAAAGCAGTATGCCTTGGGTAGTGCTGGGGTTTTTCAGAACTTTCACTTCAGGAAGTGTCCTACTGTGATACAAAGAGCCAGGACTTGCTATAGCACTGTACATTGACTATGTTAAGTCTATGTGCTTTGACTGAACTCCTTATGTTTCTTTCTTGCTTTGGCTCCTTCATGGTTATTTTCACAATATATAACTACCTGAAGCTAGAGTTACAGTGCATGGTACAGACAATACTATACTTACAAGACACATGTCATTTGACAGCATAGCTATATCTATGTATCCCTGTAGCTTGAGGAGTTTTGTTCTTCACCGGAGTCTAAATGTGTAAAACATTAGAATACAGATAGTTTTCCTAAAGTGATTTGTCACACTTTTTAAAGTCTTCCATTTTTGTTTTGCGTGGGCTGCGTTAACAGCATTACTTACTATAGTGTTGACTGTTATGTGAGTTTTCTTGATGAAATTATTTATTACCCAGCTGAAACTGTCAATACAGTGCTTCTGACAGAACGTTGAATTTTTCTATGAACTCCCCTCTCCCTATCTCACATGACATCATGTCAGGTAAACTGTGCAAGAGCTGAGACTACTGGGGCATGGCAGGCCTTTTTCAGAGACTTGGTCTTATTTTTTCCTGTACTTCAAATCTGATAACATAAATACAATAGTACATTTGCATTCAGTTTTGTAATCCAATCAGTATTGTACTGATGTTTCCCATTTTACATGCCACTACTTTTCAAGCAGTTACTGTTAAGTTTGTGAAAAGATTAAATAGGTTGCATCTGTGTGTTGTACTGCTGGTAGCCACATGCTTGTTGTAGTCCTTTTTTAAAAATGGTTATGTGTGTTTTGTTTCTGTGTAAATAGTTACTCATTTATGTACTGTTTTGAGGCATCTAAGCTGTTAGTTGTGCTGTGCAAACCTCTCAACTGTATAGAATATTGGAGAATGCCCCTGACTGGGTGTTTATACACAGACGAGGAACTTTAATACAACACAGCTGCATATTTTATACATGAACACCTATGACTCCCCTGACTCCCATTTGCACATCATGAGCTATCTCTGAGATCTACTTCCAGCATTATCATTGTTCTACCTTGTTTCTATCACCCTCTAAATAGTTTCAGTATTATATAAGCCTTTGTTCCTGGTAAACTGCACTACAAGCCTGTCTTACAATCTCCTACTACATTTTCTTTAGATTAAAAAAATCACATTACATACAGAAGGATTTAAATAATGCACCAAATTTTACTCTTTTGCCCAAGAGCAACTGTATGTGTGTGTGTGTGTGTGTGTGTGTGTGTGTGTGTGTGTGTGTGTGTGTGTGTGTGTGTGTGTGTGTGTATGTGTGTGTTAAAACACTGCACAAGACGCAGCTTCTGTGGGGATTTTCACAGTGCTCATTTTTAATTTCATATTCATAGCTAATTTTATAGACAGATCAGTATCATTCACTAACTTCCTTCCCTACAGTCCAAACAAAAACACTTTACCCATAACATACTGCCACTCAGATATTAACAAAACAGCAATGCATCACTGTGAAACAACAATGATAATAGTAAGTGTGACCACAAAATTAAAGGTAGTCAACAGTTTAAAAATATATACATTTCATTTAGTAACCATCAGCACAAGAGATTCAGTACATCCTTGCAGAACCCAAACTATTTGTAATTTCCCAGATGTCTTTCACTTTGGTAAAGAGGAAGCCAAACTGCCTCATCATCAACATTACTGCCATCTGAACTTCCTGCTAAACTCAATTAAGGGTCATCCTTGTAAGGATTTAAAATTCTAACATCAGACATTAAACCAACAACTTGGATATCACTGCTGCCATTAGAAAAACACCCCAGTCTCAGAACTGTTTTCATGCAGTGAACTGACCGCCTTAGTGGAATCCCTTATATGACACCAAAAGTCAGTGGGCATTCTATAAAGAATTACTTGGAGAAGGAGCATTGCACAATGAAAAAGGGAAAATGATTACAAATAATAAAATGACCATTGATGTAAAAATAGTAACAAATCACTTAAAGTGCTCAGATGTCATATTTGTGAATGCTGTGCTCAGCCCTGTTTCCCTTTCTTCAGTAGGTGACATCCTTGAGGCTGATTATAAGATTTCGTAGGGAGTTAGAGTAGATGTAGAGGGCTTGTCCCCTACTTAAAATATTATTTTTGTGCTCATGTCAGTTTAGAAGCCTTTGATCACAAGTTTGTGTTTTCACAAAGAATTCATATCTGTCTCAGATGGCTTTAATCTGTAACCCTTCCAAATCATTGCTGAAAAACCTGCTCTTTTGTTCATCACCCAAGTCTCGCCTTCAAGATTCACCAATTTCTATAAATTATTTTGAATTTGTCCTGATACTTGATTAAACACTTCTACAAAAATAATTCTGTCTTTGGTAACCAAAAAGGATGAACTCATTGTCAGTAACATTATTAAGATCTATAGCTGTTTCTAGCATGTTTCAAAAAGAATGTGCCTGCACATATGATACAAAACCTGACTGTAAAGGGTAAACTAAAATGTTTATGTGGCTGCATGCAGTTATGTACTTATTTATATTTATATATACTTATATAGGTTTTTATCCATTTATTCATCCATTTTATACTCTGCTTGATCTGATGAGGGCTGTGGCTGTAGAAAGCTGAGCAGAGAAGACATGGCCTTTCTATCCCCAGCAAGTCTGCTATTACTGCTGAGAGATCCCAGGCATTTGTAGGCAAGTGGTAAGATATAAGCCTTCCCCGATGCTTCTCTTTATGGCTGATATGTTTCCTTTCCAAGATGCTCATGGGGCATCCTCACGTCGTCCTATATATCTCTTCAGTTTACTAATCTCAGCTTAGAGGAGCAGTGACTACAATCTGAAAGACTTACAGATCATTGTGTTCCCGACTCTGTGAGTTTAGCAACATTGAGGAGGAACCTTATTTGTGGTTCTTGTGTCTACAGTGTCACCCTTTGATCATTAATCCTAGATCATATCCATAGGTGAGAATGAGAACAGTGACTGATGGGAAATTAAAAGTTCCACCATACGGCTCATTTTAGCTCACTACAAACCTTCCATTATTGCTGCCTCTGCAGCCATCTACCTGCTCCTCAGTCTCCCAACATCCCCGTCTTCATTCAAGATCAAGTCTTCAAGACACTTAAAATTACTCCTTCTGAGGTAGGTGCTCTGCTCTCACCAGCAGGGGCTAGACTGCACCCTTCCAGAAGAGAACAGGGCCTTCTGACAACTGCACTTTTTCAGGAGAGGACCATGCTTTCTGATAACTGTACTTTTCCAGGACAGGACCATGTTTTCTGATAACTACACTTTTCGAGTAGAGGACCATGCTTTCTGATAACTGCACTTTTCCAGGAGAGGACTATGCTTTCTGAGTTCTCATTGCTGATTTTTTTCACCTTGGGAATTTCACACAGTGATAAACCCCTCTAGTGTAAACATGAGGCTAAGAGGGCAGTATCTTCTACAACAATAAAGATAACATCTATCACATCCAGAAAATAGATCCTGTCAAGACTTTGCCTAGGCCTTGATATGCTGTCCATGAGACTCACAAATACCTAATATAAGATTCTCCATGAATATTACTATATAGTAATGTATGTACCATTGGTGTATTTAACTAATACACAGAATGTGGACACAAGTACGTACCATGGGTGTATTTAATTAATACTAAGAATGTGGACACAAGCATATACCATGGCTGTATTTAACTAATACTAAGAACATGGACACAAGAATGTACAATGGGTGTATTTAACTAATACTAAGAATGTGGACACAAGTACGTACCATGGGTGTATTTAACTAATACTAATAATGTGGACACAAGTACGTACCATGGGTGTATTTAACTAATACTAAGAATGTGGACACAAGTACGTACCATGGGTGTATTTAACTAATACTAATAATGTGGACACAAGTACGTACCATGGGTGTATTTAACTAATACTAAGAATGTGGACACAAGTACGTACCATGGGTGTATTTAACTAATACTAAGAATGTGGACACAAGTACGTACCATGGGTCTATTTAACTAATACTAAGAATGTGGACACAAGTACGTACCGTGGGTGTATTTAACTAATACTAAGAATGTGGACACAAATACGTACCATGGGTGTATTTAACTAATACTAAGAATGTGGACACAAGTACGTACCGTGGGTGTATTTAACTAATACTAAGAATGTGGACACAAATACGTACCATGGGTGTATTTAACTAATACTAAGAATGTGGACACAAGTAAGTACCATGGATGTATTTAACTAATACTAAGAATGTGGACACAAGTATGTACCATGAGTGTATTTAACTAATAATAAGAATGTGGAAACAAGTACGTACCATGGGTTTATTTAACTAATACTAAGAATGTGGACACAAGTACGTACCATGGGTGTACTTAACTAATACTAAGAATGTGGACACAAGTACATACCAAGGGCGTACTTAACTGATACTAAGAATGTGGAAACAAGTACATACCATGGGTGTATTTAACTAATACTAAGAATGTGGACACAAGTATGTACCATGGGTGTATTTAACTACCATGGGTGTACTTAACTAATACTAAGAATGTGGACACAAGTACATACCAAGGGTGTATTTAACTGATACTAAGAATGTGGAAACAAGTACATACCATGGGTGTATTTAACTGATACTAAGAATGTGGAAACAAGTACATACCATGGGTGTATTTAACTGATACTAAGAATGTGGAAACAAGTACATACCATGGGTGTATTTAAATAATACTAAGAATGTGGACACAAGTACGTACCATATTTCACTAATACTAAGAATGTGGACGCAAGTACATACCATGGGTGTATTTAACTAATACTAAGAATGTGGACACAAGCACGTACCATGGGTGTATTTAACTAATACTAAGAATGTGGACACAAGTACGTACCATATTTCACTAATACTTAGAATGTGGACGCAAGTACATACCATGGGTGTATTTAACTAATACTAAGAATGTGGACACAAGCACGTACCATGGGTGTATTTAACTAATACTAAGAATGTGGACACAAGGATGTACCATGGATGTATTTAACTACCATGGGTGTATTTAACTAATACTAAGAATGTGGACACAAGTACATACCATGGGTGTATTTAACTGATACTAAGAATGTGGAAACAAGTACATACCATGGGTGTATTTAACTGATACTAAGAATGTGGAAACAAGTACATACCATGGGTGTATTTAACTAATACTAAGAATGTGGACACAAGTACGTACCATATTTAATGAATACTAAGAATGTGGACACAAGTACGTACCATGGGTGTATTTAACTACCATGGGTGTATTTAACTAATACTAAGAATGTGGACACAAATACATACCATGGGTGTATTTAACTAATACTAAGAATGTGGACACAAGTATGTACCATGGGTGTATTTAACTAATATTAAGAATGTTGTCACAAGTATGTACCAGGGGTGTATTTAACTAATACAAAGAATGTGGACACAAGTACCTGCCATGGGTGTATTTAACTAATACTAAGAATGTGGACACAAGTACGTACTTTGGGTGTATTTAACTAGTACTAAGAATGTGGGCATAAGTACGTACCGTGGGGGTATTTAACTAATACTAAGAACGTTGTCACAAGTACGTACAATGGGTGTATTTAAATAATACTAAAAATGTGGATACAAGTACGTACAATGGGTGTATTTAACTAATATTAAGAATGTGGACACAAGTACGTACCATGGGTGTATTTAACTAATACTAATAATGTGGACACAAGTACGTACCATGGGTGTATTTAACTAATACTAATAATGTGGACACAAGTACGTACCAAGGGTGTATTTAACTAATACTAAGAATGTGGACACAAGTATGTACCATGGGTGTATTTAACTAATACTAAAAATGTGGACACAAGTACGTACCATGGGTGTATTTAACTAATACTAAGAATGTGGACACAAGTAACCGCCATGGGTGTATTTAAAAAATACTAAGAGTGTGGACACAAGTACGTACCATGTGTGTATTTAACTAATACTACGAATGTGGACACAAGTACGTACCATGGGTGTATTTAACTAATACTAAGAATGTGGACACAAGTGCGTATGATATTTAACTAATACTAAGAATGTGGACACAAGTACGTACCATGGATGTATTTAATTAATACTAAGAATGTGGACACAATTACGTACCATTGGTGTATTTAACTAATACTAAGAATGTGGACGCAAGTATGTACCATGGGTGTATTTAACTAATGGTAAGAATGTGGACACCAGTACGTACCATTGGTGTATTTACCTAATAATAAGAATGTGGACACAAGTACGTACGATATTTAACTAATACTAAGAATGTGGACACAAGTACGTACCATGGGTGTATTTAATTAATACTAAGAATGTGGACACAAGTACGTACCATTGGTGTAGTTAACTAATACTAAGAATGTGGACGCAAGTACGTACCATGGGTGTATTTAACTAATACTAAGAATGTGGACACAAGTATGTACCATGGGTGTGTTTAACTAATACTAAGAATGTGGACACAAGTACGTACCATGGGTGTATTTAACTAATACTAAGAATGTCGGCACAAGTACGTACCATGGGTGTATTTAACTAATACTAAGAATGTGGACACAAGTATGTACCATGGGTGTATTTAACTAATACTAAGATTGTGGGCACAAGTACGTACCATGTGTGTATTTAACTAATACTAAGAATGTGGACACAAGTACGTACCATAGGCATATTTAACTAATACTAAGAATGTGGACAGAAGTACATACCATGGGTGTAATTAACTAATACTAAGAATGTGGACAAAAGTACGTACCAATGGTGTATTTAACTAATACTAAGAATGTGTACATAAGTACGTACCATGGATGTATTTAACTAATACTAAGAATGTGGACACAAGTACATACCATGGGTGTATTTAACTAATACTAAGAATGTGGACATAAGTATGTACCATGGGTGTATTTAACTAATACTAAGAATGTGGACATAAGTATGTACCATGGATGTATTTAACTAATACTAAGAATGTGGACACAAGTACGTACCATGGGTGTACCTAACTAATGCTAAGAATGTGGGCACAAGTACGTACCATGTGTGTATTTAACTAATACTAAGAGTGTGGGCACAAGTATGTACCATCTGTGTATTCAACTAATATGTTTAAGTGCAAGAACAAGTACAAATATGACTCTGTCATTGTTCATGCTCTGAATGACCTGAGACGTACCTCCCTGGACTACATGAAAAGAGACATGGAAGCGCTCTCTGATCATGTAGCCCAGGCTGGTATGACCCTGACCCTGAGTAGCATCCTGCCCTCACCAAGAATGATACCTCAGTATAAAGAAAAAATGATCAATTTCAACAATTGGCTAAGCTTCTGGTGTCATTCAAAGTGGATCCAGTGTCTGTCAGCCTGGGATGACATGCTCGACAAGCCACATTGCTTTGCAAGAGATGGCTTGCACCTGTCACCCCTAGGCTTTCGAATACTGGCCAAGGCTCTTGTTGCCCCCATAATGCCTTTTTTAGGCAAGGCTCAAAAGTCAAACCCACCTCCGTAAACAGCACAATTAACAAAAAACTAAGGGTTATGCTACTCAACGCCAGGAGTTTAAATCTCAAAATGCACATGCTTGAAGCACTCCTCAGTATGGAGAACGTCGACATCTGTGCAGTAACTGAAACCTTGTTCAAGGCTCTAGAGAGTACCCCAGCACTACCGGGCTACAACTCATACCACACATTTCAGCCACAGAACATGGATCGAAACACAAAAGGAGGGGTTGTATCCATATTCATCAAGGATACCTACACCTCCAGGTTAGTGGCACAGCATGATACTTCTGAGATTATCCATGTGCGACTAATATTGGGCAAATCTGCAATGCAAATTGCAGCCTGCTATAGATCACCCTCCATGACCCAGGACCACCACTCCACCTTTCTGGAGACACTGGAAAACATGAAGGTCCTACCAAACACCCTGATACTGGGCAATTTCAATTACCTTACCATTCACTGGGAAAACTACTCGAGTACAAATTCCCAAGCCTAGCGCTTCCTGGAATTCATCAACTCAAACGCCCTGGATCAGCTGGTAAACTCCCCTACCAGAGGTGAAAACATATTGGACCTGGTCATCACCAACATGGGCGACAGGTGTTCCACACCGGAGGTCAACCCGTTACTGGTTAGATCAGACCATAAACTAATCACTCTGGATGTCCACACCCCACCACCACCCCCAACTAAGGAAACCACATTAAAAAAACTTTTCTAAAGCAAACTTCACCTTACTTAAGACAGAGGTGGTAAGTTTCACAGCCCCCACACTAAAGGATAATGCTGCCCAAGTTGCAGAAACCTTTACAAATGCACTCTATGAGCACCTACAAGGATGTATGGATCATGCCATCCCTAACAAAACCAAGACTCACTCCTCTAAGAGAAGGAAACCAGTTTGGTGGATCCCTGCAATAAACAGGCTATACAATAGAAGGAGGAAACTAGTTCAGAAAAAAAGCAAATCCCAAGAAAGAAAGACATCCCTGATCCGTATCAGTATGAAACTGAGGTCCCTCATGAAATCATCCAAGGCTAACTTCGAAAGAAAAATAGCCAAGGATTCAAAAGATAACCACAAAGCCTTCTTTATCTATATTAAGAATCTAAGTGGCAACTCAAAGATATGCACTGAACTAGTGCAAAACAGCACAAAATATACTGAACCTACTGATACTGCCAACATCCTGGCAGATAGATTCAGTGCAAACTTCACCCCCTCTCACCTCCAAAAGGGCCCACAACAATACCGGAAAAGTGTAGTGTCCCAAAAATCACAGACGCACAGGTGAAAACAGCTCTTTCAAAAAACAAAAACACAGCGTCAATGGGACCAGGGGGTGTCCCAGGCTGCGTCTTGCACGAAGTACAGAACAAACTAACCCCCCACCAAAACACGCTGTTCAACCTCAGCCTCTCCACAGGCTACGTGACCATAGAATGATGCACAGCAAGGGTTATTCCTCTCCACAAAGGAGGGGCCAAAACTGACCCTGGAAACTATCGCCCCATAAGCCTGACTAGCCTGGTCTGCAAGGCTATGGAGCGCATCATCATGGAACTCATTAACAAAGACACTGGGAACCTCCAAACACTTGAACCGATCCAGTTTGGCTTTGTTAAGGTCAGATCATGCCTACTAAACCTAGTTGACTTCTTCGAGACAGTCACCAAGGCCATAGGCAAGGGAAAGGTGGTTCACACAGCCTACCTTGATCTTGCCAAGGCTTTCGACACCATTCCCCACTCGGGTATTACAGAAAAACTCACCAGCCTAAACATAAACCCCTACATCACGAGATGGGTAGCCAACTGGCTTACAGACAGAACTCACACGGTAAGAATAGTGGGCTCCAGGTCCGACTCTAAACCAGTCACAAGTGGTGTCCCACATGGCTCGGTCCTGGGACCCCTACTGTTCGGCATATACTTCTCAGAAGTACAGGCAAACACAGGAGGACTATGGCTAACCAAGTTTGCTGATGTCTGCAAACCGGGAGCCATAATTGATTCTCTGGCTGACACGAACATCCTCCAGAAGGGCCTTACTGAGACAGACACCTGGTGTCAAAGTCATGGCCCCAAGCTAAATACCAAAAAATGCATAGTCATCCCATTTGGGAAAAACAAAACACCCACAAATTACCACATAGGTGGCAGCCCCCTTAATACAGAAGAGGTAATAAGAGATCTGGGGACCCAGGTAGATAGTAATCTCTTCTTTGACAATCATATTGCCAAAGTAGTTAGGAAATCCTTCTATGTGGCCCATCTAATTACTAAAGGGTTTGCATCTAGAAATAAAGAGGTTATAGTGCCCCTCTACTCATTACTCATTAGACCCATCATAGAGTACAATGCTCCATTTGGGCTGTACCTCACAAGACACTTCCAACAGCTGAAAAGATCACAAAAGTACCTCACAAAGAGGATTACTGGTCTCAAACATATGTCCTATGCAGCCCAACTGAAAAAACTCTGGCTGTACTCAGTGGCATATTGCTTACTCAGAGGTGATCTCTGCCTGACTTACAAAGCCATGTCCAACTCAGAATTGATGGACATGCTCCACCTAAAGAAATCCAAGTCACTGTGAGCCACGCGCTCTAGTGAGCTAAATCTCGCCACAACAACAAATAGAACATGCTGGAGGGATAGATTCCTGTCACAGAGACTCCCCATGCTTTGGAACAAAATTCCAAATTAAATCAGGCAGAGCCCCTCACTAACATTCTTCAGGAGAAACCTTGATGAGTGGATGGGTAACAGAAAATACACCCCTGGGATCACTTCATTGGCTCTGCTTGACAGAGGATCAGTTAATTAATCAATGGAGTGGTGAAAGCTGACAGACTCTGGCTAGGCTTATAAATGCCCTCGGGCAGATAGCCTAGTACCCACCTATGAACCTATAATACTAAAAATGTGGACAAAAGTACGTACCATGGATGTATTTAACTAATACTAAGAATGTGGACAGAAGTATGTACCATGTGTGTATTTAACTAATACTAATAATGTGGACACAAGTACATACCGAGGGTGTATTTAACTAATACTAAGAATGTGGACACAAGTACGTACCATGGGTGTATTTAACTAATACTAAGAATGTGGACACAAGTACATGCCATGTTTGTATTTAACTAATCCTAAGAATGTAGACACAAGTACGTACTGTGGGTGTATTTAACTAATACTAAGAATTTGGACACAAATATGTGCCATGAGTTTGTTTAACTAATACTAAGAATGTGGACACAAGTACGTACCATGGGTGTTTTTAACTAATACTAAGAATGTGGACACAAGTGCATACCATGGATGTATTTAGCTAATACTAAGAATGCGGACATAAGTACATTCCGTGGGTGTATTTAACTAATACTAAGAATGTGGACACAAGTACGTACCATGGGTGTATTTAACTAATACTAAGAATGCGGACACAAGTATGTACCATGGGTGTATTTAACTAATATTAAGAATGTGGACACAAGTCTCATTCCTCTAATATAGAGACTGTGACATGCAGTAGCATTTCTAGGATCCCATATTTTTGCATCAATTCCCACACGTCGTATGCCTTCTGCAGGCTCTCAACATATGTGTCAGAAGTAATGGCAAACTCACGTGACCACTCCAATATATAAGCAAGTCCAATGAGCTGATCTACTGTTCAATGGCCAGGACAGAATCTGCATTATTATTGAATGAAGCCTCCTTTTCAGCACTCTGCTGTAGTTGTTCCTCTTAAGGCTGCGAACTATGATCCCTTGAGTTTTGCAACACAGACTTCTGTTTCCTGTTCAAAACTGGGAACCACTAATCCACATTACCCATCAAAAGGGTATTGCCCCATTCTTTCATGTATCCCTGAAGAGGCCTGTTATATTAAGCAAGACATCTTAATGGTGCCCAATGCCTTTTGCACTTTGTGGTGGATCTGATCCATAGTCATTCCAGTATCCTTACAGTGGCTGCAGAAATCAGCTAATCCCTGCTTATGGAACTGCCTGTTTAGAGGACAGCTTGTCTGCCATTTTCAGGAGTTCTCAAAGTGCCTATTCTTGCTCTTGGCAATAATCACAGGCAAAATCAGCATTTCGTCAGCCTTGCTGCCAACAGCTTAAATAATATCCAAACTCTCCTCTTGAGTGATAGTTTGGTGGGCTAGGACCTCTTTGAGGTCACCTGCAAGACAATGTTCATGGCATTAATGAGCCCCTCTTATACCAAGAACTTCATTTTAATGTCTGCCACAACTGGTGCTTTTTTTAGTTTGCTGATGTCAACCAGTCAAATTCACAGATGTCCCCAGCAAACATTCCCTAGAAAGCCTCTTTATTTATCCTTTCAGCTTTTTTACCACTAGTGTCCAATAGTGTGTCTAAGAAATGTCTCCCATGATGGCCTATTTCAGAATCACAGAACCTGACCTGGTACTTGGACACCTAGACCAACGGCTGCAGCCAGACATAGGTGTAGTGTCTGTCTGCAACCATCTAGTGGTGAGGTGTCTCACACACAGCCATATTTAACTTCAAAAAGCTTCTTGAAGTTGTGTAGGCTCCCCAATTTATAAGGCGAAGTGAACACATCTGTCAAGCAGCAGACAGCAGTTTGATGGATTAATATTCACACATACATATGTACGCAGATGTGTGTGTGTGTATGTGTGTGTATGTGCATGTATGTATAGCCAAGCTAGAGTTTTCACTGTGTGATACTTTAAACCTCCTGTAATGGAGGTCCAATGGATATATGCAAATGACCCCTTAAATACATCAAGTGTTTCAGCTACATGTTTTCTGAATGTCCATGGCTTTTTTTACTTTTTAGGTCTTTATGGTTACATTCAGGCCAGTAAAGCCTATAGAGCCAAACCCCACTACCTGTGGACATACACGTTTCAGCCTTTTTATTGACCTCATCAGCACAGCATAAGTGGATAGTTTGGCTATACTTCAGAAGCACAGGAACTTGCTGAAAAAACTTGGTGTTGAACACAGAATGATAACATATTTCAAAAATGTGGTTTGTTGTACTGCTTCTAAGTATAACAAAGGCCATAGTTATGACTGTCAACAAGGTGACATCTGTTGTAATAAACCCAGACAACCAACTCTGGCTACAGTCAAAGCAGGCACAGGTGATTATGATTCCAAAAGAGCTGCTTTGTGCTTTTTTTATTTTATTTGTATTATGCAGTAGTATATACATGCAGGAATTTGACTGAACTATCTTCTCACATTTCTACAGAACCATATTTTCTCTTACTTTGTTACTGAGATATTCTAAAACCAGTAGCAACTGGAGCTGATAAGACATAGCAATTCTGTTATTTGTGAGACATGCTCAGATAACTTAGTCTTGTAATTCTATGGAAACTTTAAACATCTGTAAAACTATTTTATAGTAAAAGTGATCATATGAATTAAAGCCATAAAACAACACAGAAAAAATGTTAAATTAAATTAAGGATGTACAAAACAATGTAATGCATATCTTTCTTACTATTTGTCAGTTATCATACTGAGCTCCTTTCAGGATGTGTTTGCATATGAGTCAGCACAGTACTAAAATATCTGTCTAGTGAGACACTAAGAATATAATATGAAATTGAGAGCTCACAATGAATAAAAATACCTGATTTAATTATGTTTTAGAATATACAGTATATATGTTGGTGTGTATGTGTGTGTGTGTGTATATATATATATATATATATATATATATATATATACACACATATGTGTGAGTGTGTGTGTGTGTGTGTGTGTGTGTGTGTGTGTGTGTGTGTGTGTGTGTATAAAAAGTCTTCATTACAGTGCTATAGACTTTTTTTTTTTTTTTTGCTGGTTTGGGCCACAGTCCAAAAGACATGTATCCTTTTGGTTGAAGGCAGGAGAACTGTGAATTGTTTTTACAAAGGAAAACAAAAAAGAACTTGTCAGCATTTGGCAGGGTTTGTAGTGTCAGAGCTTGTTCAAGCAGATTTTCATCTTGTAGACCCAATTACACAGTAAAGGGACTCATTTTGGCGTATCTTCTGTCAAGGTTCAAAGATGAATTGTTGTTCACATTTATGTAGTTGAAAGCATTTCTTGATAGTACATCTTGACTTGATTAAGTGCCACTGGATTTGTGAATGACAGGAGGAGTGTAAGCAGAAATTACTTCTCTCAGTTTCTGGTTTTAATAATACTTTGAACTTTAACTGTCTTTTCTTTTGCTTTATGTACAATGCAATGATTTTCAAATTTGTACCAGCTTGTAGCCTACCACTGATTCTAGATTTATAACAATTAACTGGAAGCAGCCTAAGAAAATGCACACGATAGTGGGAGGAGATACTTCTTTGAAATGTCATGGGAGAGGACATTAGGCTTGTATCCCTCATAGCTACTTGGCAATGCTAGAGGTCCTCTGAGAGGAATTCTGTAAGAGAAAATGTTATAGGTACACTTACAGATTACACACACTATAATTCAATGTTATTTATTTTGTTACTTATTTAACATTTGTTTACCTGGAAAGTCCAAGTGAGACAGAGCCCATTTTCAGCAGAGGCCCTTGGAGAAACTCTCCAGGTCCATGTCTTTGGAATTTGGGAGAAAACCCATGCAAATGCAGGGAGGACATACAAACTCTGCACAGAAGGCACCCTAGTTGAGAATCGAACCCGAGTACCTCTTGCTGTTAGGCGACAATGCTAACTGGTGCACCACTGCAGTTTCAATTAATATTTAGATAAATATTTCAAAGCTAATGACCTCATTAAACTACAGTGATCATAACCAATGCCAAAGCAAAATCATAATTAAACTGCAAAGGTTTATATAATTTGTTATTGATATACAAAGAATTAGAAAAAACAATAGACCAAAGAGACAGTTTTGTAAAAGTAACTCATTGAGTCATTCTGTGATGATGCGATAATTATGTCCATCTACAGAATAATCCTTATTTTCAAAATATGAAATGACAAATAAAAGCCTATACTTAAAATTATAAATAGTTTGTGTTCTAGAAAAAGTATATGTGGATAATACTGTTTGTATAGAAGAATACCCACCAAAATACATACTTAAATGATAAGCTTCTAAACTTATAGCAGTATTTATGCAAGTCTACAAAAGTGACCTTCTTACATACTTAGATGTAGCTGGTGAAACCTTCAAAAACATTGGGCCATTATTACTGCATAAAAAAACAAGAATGGCCAGTGGAGACCACACTTTACAGTGTGAAAACACTGAACACTATAATCCAGTCATGAAACTAGTGAACTCATCTCAAGCAATTTGACAGCTCTTTTGACAGCTATCAGAAAGCTTTCTAATGCCACCATCTGGCAGCTATTTTGACAGCTTTCAAAAGAGATGACAAACTATACATTTAAAACAATAAATATCAGTTTCTTTGTCATGGAATTAGTAAATTAAACATATTTTTTAAACTTTCTTCTCTGTACTTTATAGCAACAGAGAATGTCATACCTCCAATATGCCAGCCACAATATCACAGCTCCAGTCAAGATGTACAGTCCTTGATATAGTGCTTTCTAAGCACAGAAACAACATTAGAGTCTCACTGCTGTTTCCTCTGATGAAAATAACAATGTCATAACTCCAGACCAGACAGTAAAGTACTTTAAATACAATACACTCTCCTTCATAGTAATTTAAACATGTTGAATGTTACTTGTCAGTTGCTGTAATGTGTAAACAAATGTTACAGCTCCAGTTGGACACCACTCCCTAGGCAGAGAATTATAT
Source organism: Protopterus annectens (assembly GCF_019279795.1). NCBI lineage: Eukaryota > Metazoa > Chordata > Ceratodontiformes > Protopteridae > Protopterus > Protopterus annectens. Next base: position 1,728,126,358 of record NC_056725.1, read on the forward strand.
ATCTGGCATTTCAAAACTGTGATTATTTAATGTTGTGGTATTAACATATGTACTCCTTGTGATAAAATATAAAGCAAAAAGTCACAGCTAAAGTCAGATAACAGCTAGAGTGCTAAAAGCTGTATATGTATATATATATATATATATATAAATATATATATATATATATATATAAATATATATATATATATATATATATATATATATATATATATATATATATATATATATATTTATATATATATATATATATATATAGGGTTAGGGAGGTCAAACTAGGAGCAAAAAATATAATTAATTTCATAAGAACCCTCATACAAGCTTCATATAATTACCACTAATAAACACCAAAACATAAACAATCCTACCCACTTTGAAGTGCTACAACACACATGATGGCATCTATAAATGTAAGTCATCAGTTTGGAATATATAACTGAAACGTACTATGCATAGTAGACATAAACTGCTCAAATTCGTGTTGGATATTAGTGGAGAGTCTAACCCCCAAAAACCATGAGACCCTTAAATGTATCACGGGTTGACGAAATACCAACGGGCATGTAAAAATATACATTATCCAAATGCTAAAGTATATAGCTATGCAACCTTAAATATTATAGGCATAACCTATATTTAAAGATAACCACAAGGCATTCTTTAGCTATGTCAAGAATCTAAGTGGCAATGCTCAGATCTGCTCGGAGTTAGTGCAGAATGGTACAAAATACTCCAGGTTAGTGGCACAGCATGATGCTTCAGAGATCATCCACGTGCAACGAACAACGGGCAAAACTGCAATTCAAATTGTAGCTTGCTACAGATCATCCACCATGTCTCAGGACCCCCATTCTGCATTTCTGGAAACACTGGGAAATATAAAGGTCCTACCAAACACCCTAATATTGGGTGATTTCAATTACCCAAACATTAATTGGGAGAACTACTCAAGTGCTAACTCCCTTGCCCAACATTTCCTAGAATTTATAAACTTAAATGCCCTGGATCAACTTGTCAACACTCCCACCAGAGGTGACAACATATTGGACCTGGTCATCACAAACATGGGTGACCGGTGCTCCACACCGGAGGTAACCCCCTCGCTGGTTATATCTGACCATAAAGAAATCACTTTGGATATCCACATTCTGCCCCCCACCCCCGGACAAGGAAACCACAGTGAAAAACTTTTCAAAAGCAAATTTCACGTTACTTAAGACTGAGGTGGAAAGTTTCAAAGCCCCCATGCTAAAGGATAACATTGTCCAAGTTGCAAAATTCTTTACTAATGCATTCTATGGGCACCTACAAGAATGCATGGATCGTGCTATCCCAAGCAAAACCAAGACTCACTCCTCCAAGAAAAGGAAACCAGTCTGGTGGACTCCTGCCATAAACAAGCTATATAGTAGAAGGAGGAAATTAGTACAGAAAAGAGGAAAATCTCAAGAAGGGAAGACATCCCTGATCAGTATCAGCAAGAAACTACGATCCCTCATAAAATCATCCAAGGCATGTTTCGAAAGAAAAATTGACAAGGACTCCAAAGATAACCACAAGGCATTCTTTAGCTATGTCAAGAATCTAAGTGGCAATCCTCAGATCTGCTCGGAGTTAGTGCAGAATGGTACAAAATACACGGAACCGACCAATATTGCCAACATCCTGGCAGACAGGTTTAGTGCAAACTTCACCCCTTCTCACTCCCAAAAGGGCCCATAACCATACCAGAAGAATGTAGAGCTCCTGAAATCACAGACACTCAGGTAAAAACAGCCCTCTCCAAAGCCAAAAACACAGCATCAATGGGACCGGACGGAGTCCCAGGCTGCGTCCTACATGAGCTCAAAAATGAACTAACCCCTCACCTAAACACACTGTTCAAACTCAGCCTCTCCACAGGTTATGTACCCATAGAGTGGTACACAGCGATGGTTATTCCGATCCACAAAGGTGGAGCCACAACAGACCCCGGGAACTATCTCCCTATAAGCCTGACTAGCTTGTTCTGTAAGGCTATGGAGCTCATCATCATGGAACTCATTAACAGAGACATTGGGAACCTCCAAACACTGGACCCTACCCAGTTCGGCTTTGTTAAGGGCAGATCATGCCTCCTAAACCTGGTGAACTTCTTTGAGACAGTTACCAAGGCTATAGATGAGGGAAAGGTGGTCCACACAGCCTACCTAGACCTTGCAAAGGCCTTTCACACCATTCCCCATTCTGGTATTATAGACAGGCTCACCAGCCTGAACATAAACCCCTACGTCACAAGATGGGTTGCCAGCTGGCTCATGGACAGAACCCACATGGTAAGAGTTGCGGGAGCCAGGTCTGACTCTAAAGCGGTTACAGGTGGCGTTCCCCAGGGCTTAGTCATAGGTCCCCTCCTGTTTGGCATATACTTCTCAGAGGTACAGATAAGCACAGGAGAACTATGGCTGACCAAGTTCGCAGACGACTGCAAACTAGGGGCTATAATTGACTCTCCGGCTGACACAGACATCCTTCAAAAGGGTCTCACTGAGACGGATACCTGGTGTCAAAATCATGGCCTCAAGCTAAATGCCAAAAAGTGCATAGTCATTCCCTTTGGAAAAAAACAAAGTACCCACAAACTACCACATAGGTGGTAGTCCCCTAAATACGGAAGAAGTAATAAGGGATCTGGGGACCCAAGTAGATAGTAAACTCTCCTTTGATAATCACATTGCCAAAGTGGTTAGAAAATCCTTCTACATGACCCACCTTATCACAAAAGGGTTTGCAGCTAGATCAAAAGAGGTCATTGTGTCCCTCTACTCATCGCCCATCAGACCCATTATAGAGTACAATGCCTCATTTGGGATGTATCTTACAAGACACCTGCAACAGCTGGAAAGACCACAGAAGTACCTCACCAAGAGCATCACTGGCCTCAAACAGATGCCCTATGCAGCTCGACTGAAGAAACTCCAGCTGCACTCGGTTGCATACCACCTATTCAGAGGTGATCTCTGCCTGACATACAAGGCCATGTCCAACCCAGACCTGATGGACATGCTCCACCTAAAGAAAAGCTTATACCCTCAAGCCACACGCTCTAGGGATCTAAACCTCACCACAACAATAAATAGGACGTGCTGGAGGGATAGATTCCTGTCCCAGAGACTTCCCATGCTTTGGACAAGATTCCAATCTACATTAGGCAGAGCTCCTCACTAACATTCTTCAAGAGAAACCTTGACGAGTGGATGGGAACCAGAAAGTTTACCCCGGGGATCACTTCAGTGGCACTGCTGGACAGAAGCACAGGGAACTAATCTAAGGGGGCAGCGAAAGCCAACACATTCTGACTAGGCTTATAAATGCTTTCAGGCAGATAGCCTAGTACCTACCTATGAACCTATGAACTTATGGGTTAGATGTTTCATTTATTATGTCTTGAAAGTATGTGATCAAGTTGTCTGTTATATCTGTAGTTGGTTTGTGGTTAACACATTTAACTAAGTTTTCTTATGCATGATTATTTACATATGGCTATTTTACTTAGATTTTTTTAGTCAGAAGTGAGGATTCATTCATCCGTTCACTAATTGTTGCTGTTTATGGGCAGATAAGTGTCAATTATGTTCTTAATTATTGTAATACTGTGATAGGTGTTCTTGGAACATGTGATCTTTAACTTTCTGTTTTTAAATGAAATGACTTGAGAGAACTGTTTTTATCTGAAGAAGTTTAACCAGGGGGTTGAACGAAACTGCACATTACATTAAAAGGCAATAATACTTTTCCTGACTGTTTTTCCTTTTTAGAAACATATAAGCCTCCCCATAATGGAGGGCACTTTTCTTCATTGTGAACTGGAACCAGTGCTAAGGGATTGTTTCCCCTCTAATACATGGCTGGCTAAATGATTGCTGTTCCAGCATTCCCACTCAGCTGACAATTATTTTATGATGCCAATCGTGGTCCCTAACTAGCAGCTTGTGTGAGGGGAAGATGCCCCATTCATGCCTCTATAACTGCTGTACTACACAGGTTTCCTTCCAGTGACTGAAAGAACTAGTTCAATCATTAATCAGGTTAAAAACTATTAAACCTCATAAACTTCAGAAATGTGACACAAGCTGTACAAATGCCAGCAAAGGGAACAATTAGTGGATATCATCCTGACAAACATCCTTAGTAATGGTTCTAAGCTAAATGTTTGATAATTATTTTGTTTTTTACCACAATGGCATGAAATTCCTTCCATACACTAAGACAAACCTAAAAAATGGATGACTTTTTAAAGATTTTTTTCAAACAGCAGCTGTAGTGCCATGGACAATCAACTTCTGTTAATCATCTCGAACTGTATGGTAGGCTTCCCTGCAAAACTGTACATGACTACACTGAAAACTTTATCCTTGTGAGATGTAAACATAGTGAACCATTCTGCTCCCAAATGGCGGAGTTACAGAATTAACAAATTATTAAACTAGAAATTTAGACTTTACCCTGTGCAGTACTACAAGGCTAGAGTCAATGATATAGAAATAGGTCTCAGTAAAACAATTAGAAGGAAGCAATATTTCATTCAATGCAGGACTTGCCAACAAGACAGATGAGAATGATAAGACCTTCTGCAATGACATCCAAAAATAAAAGGGAAGAAAGAAAAAAGTTGTGTACTGGTACAAAATACTCTCATCATAACAGATGTAGGTAACACACTAGGATAGAGTTTTGGAGCAAATATCAGGTCACACAGAGGATCCCAATCCAACCTTCCTCCCTGTAAAATTATCACAGTCATCTGTGCCCTCAGTATGGTCAGAAACAGCAGTTGTGGTGAACTAGATGAGATATCAGAAAGCCTAAGGTATGTGTTCAGAACTAACGTGGTCCATACCCTTACCCACATTCTTAAGAAAGCATCAAAAACTGGCTGTGGCACTGATTTATGGAAGCAGACTGTTATGGTCTCAGACCATAAGGGAGGGCTTTCCACAGACCTCAGTAATTATGGAACAATCAGCCCCATATACACATTGCGCAGGGTGATGGAGAGAATCATCGTGTGACTTATTCAGGCAGACAAGAGAATCCCCTTTTTTAATGTTTATCTGGTATAGGGGTGCCAATGATCCCCCTCATTCTTGTCTTAAACCATCTAGCACGTTTAATCCACCATTGCACCCTTTACTACATCTTTTTAAGAACGTATGTGAACTAGACATTAGACACATTCTGTATGCACAGACACACACAACTCAACATAAACACCACAATGTGAGTTACGAGCAGGTGCAAGCTCTGAATCTTTTGAGATGTTTACAAGTGCGTATTATTAAACCTGACAAAGGGGTGGGTTTAGTCATTTTTGATGTTACTGACTACAATAGTAGGATGGAAATGGTCTTAGACAACTTAGCCTACTCTAAGTCATCTTTGCACGAATTTAAAGTAGCACAGTCAGATGTTAGAAGTTACCTTAGAGACTTGTTCATTGAAGCAAAAATAGACATAGGCACATTGAATTACATAAACATTCCTTTCCCTAGGACACCAATAATGTTTGGTATCCCCAAAATACACAAGGATATGTTTAATCCACCAATGAGGCCCCTTATTGACGGGAGGGCATCGCTAACATATCCTTGTGCAAAATTGGTGGATTCTATATTACAAAAATACTTAAAGCTTGTCCCACAGGTTTGTAAAGACTCATCATCTTTTTTAGCAACACTGAACAGTTCACCACTGAACCAGGACTATAATTTCCTTACCATCGATGTGGTTGACTTATATACTTCTATCCCACATATAGAAGCAGTGGAATGGATAAGCAGTACCTTGCGAGTGGTTGTTTGGACATCCTTTTGTTTTCATTTCACTTAGTGAGCACTGTCAGAAAGGCAGTAAAACACACTCTAATGTTACAGCAAGTTATGAACACATTACCAGTACAGACAGCAGGCAGAACCAAATTTGATTTTAATTCTGCCACTGTGGTTTGCTCGTCAGTACTGGCAGGTTTGTTTAACTGCCTAGCATGATACCCAATCTTAATAAGTGGAGCAGGGGTGCTTAACATTTGTTATGGTTGGGTCTTGCGCTATAGAGACACTTCACTGATGTGTCTTATAACAGATATCAGAGTATAATCACTGTACCCCATGCACTAATCTGCAATTATGCTCTGAAACTATAACTCAAAAGCCAAGCATGAATGGCACGATGCACTTTAGAAAAACAAGTAAAAACACAAAACACATTCTCGACGAGCAAAATTGTTTTAATGATAGAATATTTGTGCATTTTTGTTCCACAGTGAGACCTGCATTTGAAAATAAAAACCCAGGAAACCAATGCTATCACATGTGCAAAACACACCAATCATGTAGATCTAAAGATATCACCATTCTCTTTCATTCAGCACTGATTGCACAAAATGTAGAGCACCACGCCCCTCTAGGAGGCATGCCACTCATCTTAGCAAACAACTAGAGAAGCCCTAGGGGTTCCTAACTAAGAAGGGCTCAGTCTTAAAGACCCTTAGCTACCACGAAAGGTTAGAAGCTCTATCCCTTTAATTAGTATCTTATAGACTCTTGAGAGATGATTACAGACCCTTTTGTCCTTGATTTGCTATATCTACATAAGTCAGACAGATTAGCAGACACCAGAACCAGGAACCTAAATCATCACCAGCAGATAAACAGGACATGATGGAGGGAGAGATTCCATCTTTGGAATAAGGTACTCCTGCAAGTTAAGGGATGAAATGTATTACAGTCCTTCAAACAGTACATAGATGACTGAATGTGTACCTTCAAATTTACCAAGGGACTAATTGGCCTAACACTCCTTGAGAAAAGGGTACATCCTGAGGGTGGGTATTGGCAATGCATTGATGATTGCGAGCCTCAGTTGCCCTGAAACTCCCATGAATGCTATAAATCTTACCATTCAATAAAAGGCAAGGACAGTGCTTAAGACCAAAAGGTAACACAGACACTGACTTGTGTTACATTGCAGAATGCATTCCATAATCATTTATTATGCTACACTTACATGTATTGCTTCACTTAACATTGCTGCCTCACAACTCTTCGTTCTCTAAGCCAGTTTTCGGCTGTGGCGTCTTTCTATGAAGTCTACATGTATTCCCTGTCTCTGCATAAGGTTTCACTTGCAGCTCTGTTCTCCAACTATAGCCCCAAAACATGCCAGAATTATCTGAGCTGCACAAATATATCTGAACTGCACAGACATTTGACAATCATCCAAATTGCCTTTAATAGATGTGTGTGTGTGTGTGTGTGTGTGTGTGTGTGTGTGTGTGTGTGTGTGCGTGCGCACGCACGTGCATGCACCCGCTCGCACATGAAAGAAAGACAGAGAGAGAGAGAGAGAAAAAGACATGCTGGTTGTGGGCATATGTACAGTAATAAAATGATATTAAATGACACACAGGAAAATGCTGCCTCCACGTCTTCTACATACTGATGCAAAGATAAACTATTTATTCGACATATGGTGTCTTAAGAATCACCCAACATTATTTTTGTGTAATTTACTAACAATATGTTTAGGAAAGATACATTTTATAATCTTATTTTTGAATCATGCAATTCATTTTATACAGAACACAAATAGAAATGCTGCCAAGAGTTTGATTCTGTGTGTGTATATGTAGTCTCTGAGCCAAGTAATCGCAGTGCACAACAAAAAGATCCTTCAGTCATGAAAAGAAGTTTGCATTTGTTTGTGTATTTGTGTGTTCATGTTTGTGAGTGGGTGTGGGTGAGTGATAGATATTAGAAATGACAGCTGCAAGGTTTATGGTTATATTACTGCCTTTCCTAAAACCATATTATGTCTTAAACTTAGTTATTTTATTCTTCACTTCACAAATTATGTTAATATTGCTTCTTAACACTTTGCCTTTACTTTTACTGTGAGAGTTTCACATTAGTTACAAACAATTAACATCACCTGGCACTGTTGTCCCCTTTGCAAGGCTTTCAGATGCAGTTCCTGACTTCAGTTATTCACTTTCTGTTTTTTGAGACTTCTGTTACAGTTGATAAATGTCAAGCATGCCAAGTATTCCACAACCTCCTAGAATCCCAAAAAGGATGTCTCTTTATTCCAAACTTTTTCTTTTTGCAAAAACCTTAATATTAAATATGTTAACACAATAATAACATAAACAAGAAAGTGAAACAATTTTAAAACATGTTTTTTGTATAATGAATCAACATACAAAACGTTATGTACCATATTTCAGTCAAAATATCTCAAGTCAAAATCAGTCAAAAGTCTTTTTAGTAAATCTTTTTTTAAAGTGAAAAGTATACACAGGAAAGTGAAACATTTTTAAAATAATTTCTTATAATAAAACAGCATACAAAATCTTCATTATGAGTTGTTACAAGATCAATCTTTAAAGCTCATCTTCCTAATAATACATTAAATGTCACAACAAAATTAGAAAACTGATTAAATAACTTTCCCCAGAGAGCAACCTTTAAGTTCCAATTCCTACATAAAAGTGAATGTTGGCAAGGAATTGCTTTCTTTTTTTTTTAAACGTAAATAACAAAACATGTAACTATGAAGACTGGTAAAGATGGATGAAGGCTGCCAACCTAGCCAGATAAAATTGTGCAGATAATTGTATCATTTGTAAATATGAATGTTAAACTTAAAATAATGTGGCAACATTGCCATCTGCTGTAGAGAAAGTTAAGTCAAGCATTTCTTGTTGGTCCTTTGAAATTAAAATTATTTCTTCACTGCCTTTGATGTTTTACAAGTCTGCCCCAGTCCGGTTAGATGAAGGCTTCCTACCTATTGTTTTAAGGCTAAAGTTAATGACCAGAATTTACATATGGAATGTCCTTTATTGCTCTAAGTGTAAAGGAATGTAAATGCAGTTTCTGTCAGCCTGGGAACACCATGAAAGTGTAAAAGATGATGTAATGTTTAGCAGGACTGTAGTTTCAATTTAAACAGTGAGAACCAGAGATTATTAAGCATTTTTGTCTCACTATCCAACTCAGCACTGTCTTATGCTCTCTTTATGTAAGTAGTATGTTAGAACTATGTTTTCTCCTAGAAGTAGCTAGGAATTACAAAAGATTAGACTAAGTGTTTTTCTGTTATGTCAGAACTGTACTACTGATTTATTTTAATTATCTCTGTGTGGTCTCTGAACTTTTGACTAGCATTGTATAGTAGAAAGTATTGTCTTGTGGTTTTAATTATTTATTATGAAATATTTAAAACCTTTTAACTGTGGCTGGTTTGTGTAGAGATAATTTAAGCACTTTAGAGTAGTTGTATGCATTTGGTAAAACTGTATATAGCCACTCTAATAAGCCTTGACTGTAGTCACACTTACCAATTGGATAATAATATTGCACAGTAATAAATGGACAACGTTTTAAGGGTCTTTAAGTAGCTGATAATTATTAGTGGGTGGTGGCAGCTGGTACTACCATATAGTTTGGGAAAAAGGGGCACAGCTGGAGAACATGTGCCAGCCTTCCCCAGAAGTGTATGTGTGGTTGTGTAAACTCTTATCTCAAAGTGTGTGTGTGTCAGCTACTTGGGCAGGGACATAAAGCACTGGTTGGACAGAGAGGGTGCTGGAGATTTTAGATTGGCCACTAGGCTGAGATTTGGATCCTATAGCTATGCCAGTGGGGAGTCTTACTGGGGACATGGGGAGCAAGGGAGCGACCAGCCCCAGACTGGCTGTGATCTCTGTGTGCTCTTAAGGGAAATTGCACTTTACTGTGTGTATTTGTTATCCTTTCCTCATATATGAAACACCTTCTCTGGTGTTAGTGGTAAAGATTGAGGCTCCTTGATTGCTGGGCCAGGGCACGGGCATCACATATTAATTGGTGTCAGTGGTTGGGATATCCTCACATATTAATTGTTTGGCAGCAGTGGGATATCCACATCACATATTAATAAGTTGGCAAATACTAATTGGCTTGTAGTGGTGTGGGTAGAGTGAATCCTGTAGCTTGTGTACAGTGAGCTTTGAAGGTGTTTTGTACTCTTTAACAGCCACACAGTGAATACTCAGAGTTCAGATTACAATTGTTATATTTCTTTTGTTAGCTTAGTTAGCCAGTGTGAGCAGGCAGCATGTCAGTAGAGGAGTATGGAAAGCTGAGAAGGAGCCAGCTGGCTGAGATGTGCCAGGCTAGGGGACTGGTGCATGGAAACCTGACTAAGGCAGACCTGATTGCAGCCTTCATTACAGCTGCATCAGAAAACAGCAACCAGGAGGACAATCAGACTGGCAGTGGAGATATAATTCCCTCGGAGAATGGACAGCTCAACCTTTCTGCAGTGGACTTAAAAATCCAGCTGGAGCTAAAAAGACTTGAGTTGGATGCTAGACATGTGGAATTAGAAGCAAATGAGAGACTGTGACATTTGCAGGCTGAGGAGAATGAGAAACTGTTACGTCTGCAAGTTGAGGAACAAGAAAGACAGAGGCAGCATGAGAAGGAGATGCTGATTCTTCACCAGAGTCATGGAGGTAATGGGGAAGGGAGTAACTGAACCCCAGAAGCACAAAAGGTCAGTAAATTTCTTCTGCAGTTTAAAGAGGGAGATAATTTTGATAGTTTCATTCATATGTTTGAGAGGGTATGTAAACAGTATGAAGTTGACCAAAGGCTCTGGGTATGGTTCCTGACCCCCTTACTCCATGGCAAGGCTGTAACCGTTCTGTCCAAAATGTCTGACGTTGCATGTTTTGATTATACTGCTGTAAAGAAATGTCTTTTAGAACTGTTTAAGCTAACACCTGAAATGTATAGGAAAAAGTTTTATGACCATAGACGCAAGGCAGATGAAAGTGTGTGTGAATATGTTGCTAAACCGAGCACTTATTTCCATAGGTGGGTGAGTGGATGTCAGGTCACCACTTTTGAAGTGCTGGCAGACCTTTTGGTGAGGGAACAAGCCCTTAGCACTTTGCCTGAGGACATGAGGATCTGGTTAGCTGATAGACAATGTGCTACTTCAGATGAGTTGGGGAAGAAGGGAGACCTATACCTGGCAAGCAGGGCAGCCCTGCACAGGAAGGGGACCCCCAGTACTGCTCATGGGTCTAAAGGAACCCATGGTGGGCAGCACAGACTGCCACAACAGAATCTGCCAGTAGCAGGGGAAGCCACTAGTCCAGGTACACATCCAGGAGCTAGGGTTAAATGTTTTGAATGCAACCAGTGGGGCCATGTGGCATACAGGTGTCCACTGAGGCAAGGTGGGGAACCAAAGGTGAGGGAGCCAGTAAGTGGCAAAGACAAAATGCCAGTAGTAGGTTATCTTGAGACAACGGTTGTACTAAACTACCACCCTACAGATGTCCTGAGAGGGAAGGATTTGGATGAGGCAGTACCATGTGCTTATGCAGTTACACGCAGTGAGGCTAGGAGACAAGCTTGTGGGTTTGGTAGCCTGGGGAAGACCCAGACAGACTGCATACTTGCATCCAGGACTGGTGAGGTGGTTACTTCAGGGAGGGAGCTACTCTGTAGCAGTGAAACTGAAGGTGAGCCACAACTGCTTGTGGGTACTGATGTTTCCTTGGATAGTGTGACTGCAAAGGTAGAGGTGAGTAGTAGTACCCAGGCTGACAGTGAGGCACCAGTGTCAGAGGATGCCAGACTTCCTGTGAAAGAGGAGCCGGGAAGGGTTACAAAGAGAGAGTTGAGACAGACTCAGCTCTCAGACCCTACATTGCAAGGCCTGAAGCAGGTAGCTAGGGAGGCACCTGATTCTCAAGGAAAGGGGGAATCTGTATACTGGGACAAAGGGTTACTATTCAGAGAGTGGACCCCTGAGGGAGGGCTAGAAGCTGAGAGAGTACAGTAACTGGTAGTGCCTAGAGCCTACCGTCTGGTGCTTCAAGCCATAGCCCATGACATTCCCTTTGCAGGTCATATGGATATAAAATGTACAAAGAGGCATATTATGCAGAACTTCTATTGGCCTGGAATTTCCAGAGATGTAACAAGGCACTGCAGGACCTGTGAGCAGTGTCAAAAGGTAGGCAAGGCAGGAGACAAGGTGAGAGCTCCTTTGATGCATTTGCCTGAGATTGAGGAGCCATTTTAGAGTGTAGCCATGGATATTGTGGATCCTCTGAGTACCCCAAGTTCCACAGGGAAAAAGTATATTCTAGTGGTAGTGGATTATGCTACACGATACCCTGAGGCAGTGGCTTTGTCCTCCATTGAGGCAGAGAAGGTGGCAAATGCTTTGTTTGAGATTTTCAGCAGGGTAGGTTTCCCAAACGAAATACTGTCTGACAGAGGTGCTGGTTTCATGTCAGACCTGCTGGCTTGTCTGTGGAAGTCCTGTGGGGGTGAAGCACATAAAGACCACCCCCTACCATCCCCAGACTAATGGTCTTGTTGAGAGGTTAAACTCTACAATCAAGTCCATGCTATGGGCATTTTTAGATCAGTTTAAGAGGGAGTGGGACAAATATTTGCCCCATCTGTTGTTTGCTTACAGAGAGGTTCCCCAGGAATCCACAGGTTTTTCACCCTTTGAGTTGCTGTATGGGCATAAGGTGAGGGGATCTCTAGATTTAATTTGAGATGAGTCGGAAGGTAAGTGCAAGTCTCACAAGGAGTATGTTGCAGCATACATCCTAAACCTCAGGACAAGGCTCAGGAAACTCATGGGCTTGGCCCAGGAGAACCTGGCAGAAGCCCAACAACAGAAAAAGGTGTGGTATGACAGGAATGCTCCAGCTAGAGAGTATGCTGTGGGGCAGCAGGTAATGGTTTTCATTCCTGTCAGACACAACAAGCTGCAGCTTAGGAGGGTCCCTACAAAGGGGTAAGAAAGGTAAGTGATGTTAACTACATGCTGGAACTGCTAGGCAGATGGCAGGGGCACAAATTGTGCCATGTTAACATGATGAAACCATACCATGATAGGGAGGCCCTTGCGCTGAGCATTTTCAGTGGATTGCAGGAGGAGTCTGAGGGAGATCTGGGGACTGATCTCCTCAGTGAGGCTCGGGCTGACACCTCAGTGGAAGGGGTAGCAATGTCCCAGCAGCTATCTCCTACCCACATTCGAGAAATCCAAGCAGTGTTGCAGGAATTTGGGGACATGTTCACTGGGAAACCAGGGTGCACCCAACTGGGGCAGCACCAGGTGGATACAGGACCCCAAAGGCCTATTACACAGGCCCCTTATAGGTTGCCTGAAAGAGTCAGACAGACTCTGAGGGATAAGGTACAGGAGATGTTGGAACTAGGGGTGATTCAAGAGTCCAACAGTCCCTGGGCCTCCCCAGTGGTGCTGGTGCCAAAGAAGGATGGCAGCACCAGGTTCTATGTGGACTACAGGAAATTAAATAGTCACACAAGAGTCGGATGCTTACCCCATGCCTAACGACAGATGAGACCCTAGAGCAGCTGGGTGGGACTAAGTATCTTACAACCATCGATTTACCAAGATTTACTGGCAGGTGCCCTTGACTCCCAGTGCTAGAGAGAAGTCAGCCTTTGTGACTCCTTTTGGCTTGTATGAGTTCATAAAGATGCCCTTTGGGATGAAGAATGCCCCAGTGACTTTCCAGAGGCTAATAGATAATAGCCTAGCAGGAACAGGAGGGTTTGCCATTGCTTACCTAGATGATATTGCCATCTACAGCCATTCCTGGCCGGAGCACCTTTAGCATGTCAGGGAGGTGCTGGGCAAACTACAGAGGGCAGGGTTGACCATTAAGCCGAGCAAATGTCAGGTGGGTATGGCAGAGGTCTCTTACCTAGGACATAGAGTGGGGAGTGTTAAGATAAGGCCAGAATCTGCCAAAGTGGAAGCCATTCAGGCATGGCCTGCACCTGTTACTAAAAAGCAGATGAGGGCATTTGTAGGGACAGCAGGGTACTACAGAAAGTTCATCCCCAGTTATAGTACCATAGCTGCTCCCCTCAGAGACCTGACAAGGAAGAATAGGCCAGATAAGGTAGTGTGGACTCCAGCATGTGAGCAGGCATTGCAGAAGCTTAAAGAAGCCTTGGAAGGACCCTTTGTGTTAGCCAGTCCAGATTACAGCAAATAATTTGTTGTGCAGGTGGATGCTTCAAACCATGGGGTGGGGGCTGTACTTAGCCAGATTTCTTCAGAGGGAGAAGAGCACCCAGTGGTTTATCTCAGTCATAGGCTCCAACCCAGGGAGGAATGCTATGCAGCTGTAGAAAAGGAATGTCTAAACATAGTGTTGCCACTGCAGAATCTTCAGCTTTATCTGTATGGAAGGAAATTCACTGTTATGACAGATCACAACCTCCTAACATGGTTAAACAGAGCCAGCCAGCAAAATGCCAAGTTGTTAAGATGGAGCCTGAGGTTGCAAGCATATGATATGTCAGTGCAGCACTGCAGTGGGAGTAGCAACGCCAATGCAGATGGGCTCCCAAGACAGGGAATGGGGTGAGGTACACTCAGATAGACCTAACCCTCTCAAGCGGCATTCCTCAATGGTCACTTGAAAAAGTAGCTTGAGTTCTCCAGGGGGGAGAAATGTGAAGACTGGTAGAGATGGGTGAAGGCTGCCAGCCTAGCCATGTTGAACTTAACAGAGCATGGCAACATTGCCATCTGCTGTAAAGAAAGCTAAGTCAAGCATTTCTTGTTGGTCCTTTGAAATTAAAATTATTTCATCACTGCCTTTGATGTTTTACAAGTCGGCTCCAGTCCGGCTAGATGAAGGCTTCCTGCCTATTGTTTTAAGGCTAAAGTTAATGACCAGAATTTACATGTGGAATGTCCTTTATTGCTTTAAGTGTAAAAGAGTGTGAATGCAGTTTCTGCCAGCCAGGGAACACCAGGAACGTGTAAAATATGATGTAATGTTTAGCAGGACTGCAGTTTCAATTTAAACAGTGAGAACCAGAGATTATTAAGCATTTTTGTCAGACTATCCAACTCAGCACTGCCTTATGCTCTCTTTTTGTAAGTAGTATGTTAGAACTGTGTTTTCTCCTAGAAGTAGCTAGGAATTAGAAAAGATTAGACTAAGTGTTTTTTCTGTTATGTCAGAACTGTACTACTGATTTATTTTAAGTATTTCTGCGTGATCTCTGAACTTCTGACTAACACTGTACAGTAGAAAGTATTGTCTTGTGGTTTTAATTATTTATTATTAAATATATTAAAACCTTTTAACTGTGGCTGGTTTGTGTAGAGATAATTTATGAGTACTTGTATGCCTTTGGTAAAACTGTACATAGCCACTCTAATAAGCCTTGACTGTAGTCACACTTATCAGTTGGATAATAATATTGCACAGTAATAATTTGACACCCTTTTAAGGGCCTTTGAATAAATGATTATTTGTGGGTGGTGGCAGCTGGTACTACTGTATAGTCTGGGAAAAATGGGCACAGCTGGAGAACATGTGCCAGCCTTCCCAGAAGTGTCTATGTGGTTGTGTAAACTCTTATCTCAAAGTGTGTGTGTGTGTGTGTGTGTGTGTGTGTGTGTGTGTGTGTGTGTGTGTGTGTGTGTGTGTGTGTGTGTGTGTGTGTGTGTGTGTGTGTGTGTGTGTGTGTGTGTGTGTGTGTGTGTGTGCCAGCTACTTGGGCAGGGATACGAAGCACTGGTTGGACAGAGAGGGTGCTGGAGATTTTAGCTTGCCCACTAGGCTGAGATCTGGACCTTATAGCTGTGCCAGTGGGGTGTATTTTGGGGACCTGGGGAGCAAGGGAGGGACCAGCCCTGGACTGACTGTGATCTCTGTGTTCTCTTAAGGGAAATTGCACTTTACTGTGTGTATTTGTTATCCTTTCCTCATATATGAGATGCCCTCTCTGGTGTTAGTGGTGAGGATTGAGGCTCCTTGATTGCTGGGCCAGGACACAGGCGTCACAGTATCCATAAACCATGATATATTTTGCAGGACTTATTTTAATTTAAAAACTAGAAATAAAAACGTACCAGCAGCTAGGATAAATGGCTCATTCTTTATAAACAATTCAAACACTATAATACAAATAAAATAAAAGTAAACAAGCCGAAACATGGCCAGGGTATAAACTGTACTCCAACTTAAAACGATACAAGGTAAGCGCTTTCATAACATGTCGTTGCTTCTTCAGACCATTAAACAAAACTTCATTGTTTCAGCTCATTTACTTTTATTTTATTTTTATTTTAATTTAAATTATTGCACATCACTTTGCACATGATGTCAATTTTAAAAAGTCTGCACTCTGGTGTATAAGGCATAGCTATGCCCTTATTAGTAAAGTCCAGGTAGTGGAAGTCAACAGGTTTTGTGAGGATATTGGCATGGATATCTTTCACACAATCCTAGACATTCCCTGGAGCATCACCAGAAGGACAAGCACTTGGTGGCCAGCCAAGCATGGGTTCAGACCCAAACCATTCCTAAGCTTCTGTTGACTAATTTAAGAATGGGAGAAGCCCACCCTCAGATCTCACCTTGGTGGTGCTTTCTGATATTCTTGTGCTCTTCTATCTTTTGATGATCAGCTAAAGCCATTGTCAAGTCTCACATCAAGCAGTCTAATCTTGGATATTAGTTCCTTGAGTCCTCCCCTAGGACTGCCCTGAGGTCCACATGCTGCAAGTCCTAGTCCAAAAGAGTCTAGCTGGGCATCCAGTACTCAAAGCTTGGATATCAAACATTTGTATAATGTCTTCTGGAAACCTGAGATATGCATGAAGGATCATAATTTTAGGTGACAAGGGATGAAGCCCACAACATCCCAAATGTGGACTTCTCCCCCACTATATTCTTTACTATTGATTCTAAGGCATGTTGAAGTCTTCCATCATCATGAATTATTGTGGATAGTTATTGTGAAACCAGGATGAAGTTTCAAGAAGAAGTTTCTGATCATTGTCTGGTTTGTGATATTTATGCCTTCCCTGGTAAGACTACCCTATTTCTTATGTACCTTCACTACCCCTAAATACCTTAAGAAAATAAATTCTCAGTGTAAATTTCCTTCTATCCCATTGCTCTTACTGCCACTCTTACTGTCTCTATTTATTCCTTGACAACTTTTTCCCTCCAGCAAAATTTCAAATCATATTCACTACCTTCTACAGCTACTTCAGCTTCACGACTTTCTTTTTCTCTATATCACCTAACAAATATACACACTACTCACCTTTTTTCACCTACTCTCTGTGTTTTCTTCTCTTATCACATCCCGTCTGCTTTCTACTCATGTTGGCTACATCCTCTCTTTTTTATTTCTGCTACTCATAAATGTCAAATTGTAATTTGACATTTTAAACCTCACTATATATTCCAATTTGTATTCCATCAATATGTCACGGCACTATATTTTACTGATTGTAGATTTTATCCAGTATAGGTGTCTTTCAATTATTACATGTCCAGTTTGTAACTTTAAGCTCTACATTTTCTCTATTGTATAAATTTGCCTATTTTGTTACTGGAGCTTTTCCTCCCTGGACCTCTGCTGAAAAGGGGCTACCACAGCCCAGTTGAACCATCCTTGTCAACAAAAGCAATACATGAATGAGTAAATGAACTTGCTGGAGATTTCACTCTGTACTGCTATAAATATTCCTTTCCTTCATGTAATGCTTGAATGATGATTAATGTACATTTTAGTTTTTACAGAGTTTTGCACAAGTATAAGAACTCCACTGGATCTTTTGCATTCTCGATTCACTGTCAACACAGAGTATCTGTGAATGCTGAAGTCCTTGGATGTGAGGCTTCAGCATAACTGATGATATTCTGACATGGGGCCATACCAAGGAACATCAGTGTGTGAGACTGACTGAATTATTGATAAAGTAATTCCTCCAAGATGAACAAAAGTCATAAAGTCAGTGTTACAAAGCTTAGATATTTGAGACATGCCTTATCAGCTAAAGACTTAAAAAATAGATGCTGAGAAAGCATAGTTGCCTCAATGATGCCACATAAGCTTGCCATTGCAAAAAGTATAGGTTCATAGGTAGGTACTAGCTATCAGCCCTAGGGCCTATACAAGCCCAGCCAAAAAGGTACCCTGGCTTTTGCCACCCAAGAAAATTATTTTCTTGTGCCACTGTCGAACAGAGCCACAGAAGTGATCCCCGGGGTGAATTTCCTATTTTTCATCCAATCATCAAGATTTTACTTGAAGAGTGCTAATAAGGAGCTTTGTTTGATATAGCTAGGTAGTTTATTCCAGAGTATGGGAAGTCTCTGGGACAGGAATCTATCCCTCCAGCATGTTCTGTTTATTGTGGTGACAAGGTGTAGGTCCCTAGAGCATGTAGCTCAGAGGGATTGGGATTTCTTTAAGTGGTGCATGTCCATTAGCTCTGGGTTTGACATAGCTTTGTATGTTAGGCAGTGATCACCTCTGAGTAGGTGATATGCGATGGAGTAAAGCTGGAGTTTTTTGAGACGGTCTGTGTAGGGCATCTGTTTGTGGCCGGTCATCCTCTTTGTGAGGTATTTCTGCAACCTTCCCAGTTATCGTAGATGTCTTGTGAGGTACATACCAAAAGGGGCTTTGTACTCTATAATGGGTCTAATGAGTGATGAGAAGAGGGGAACAATGACCTCTTTTTTTCTGGATGAGAAACCTTTTGTGATGAGGTGTGCCACGTAGAAGAATTTCCTGACTACTGTGGCAATGTGATTATTAAAGGAGAGACTACTGTCCACCTGTGTCCCAAGGTCTCTTTTCACATTTTTGGTGTTAAGTATACTACCGCCTATGTTGTAGTTCATGGGTACAGAGTTTTTACCAAAGGGGATGACAACGCACTTTTTGGCATTGAGCTTGAGGCCATGGCTTTGACACCAGCATCTGTCTCAGTGAGGCCCTTTTGTAGGATGTCCACATCGTTAGGAGTTTTTATTATGGTTCCTAGTTTGCAGTCATCTGTGAACTTCAGTAGCCAAAGACCTTCTGTGTTAACCTCTACTTCAGAGAAGTAGATACCAAACAGGAGAGGACCCAGGACTGAACCGTGTGGTACTCCACTTGTCACTGGTCTGAAGTCGGATTTGGAGTCTGCTACTTTCACAGTGTGCGTTCTGTCAGTGAGCCAGCTGGCAACCCATCTTGTGACATAGGGATTTATACCTAGTTTAGTGAGTTTATCTATAATTCCAGAGTGGGGGATGGTGTCAAAAGCCTTGGCAAGGTCTAGATAGGCTGTTTGAACCACCTTACCCTCGTCTACGTCTTTGGTGACTGCTTCATAGAAGTCTGTCAGGTTTAGGAGACATGATCTGCCTTTTACAAACCTGAACTGGGTGGGGTCCAGAGTTTGGAGATTACCAATGTCTTTGTTTATAAGTACCATGATGATACATTCCATGTCCTTGCAGACCAGGTTCGTCAGGCTAATGGGGTGGTAGTTCCTGGGGTCTGTGGTGGCTCCCCTTTTGTGGAGTGGGATAACCGTCGCTGTGCGCTATTCACTGGGCACAAAGCCTGAGGTGAGGCTATGATTGAACATGGTACTTAGGTGGGGTGCCATTTCGTTCTGTAGTTCATGTAGAACACAGCCTGGGATGTTGTCTGTTCTCATGGATGCTGTGTTCTTGGCTTTGGAGAGTGTTGTTTTTACCTGTGCAGCCATGATTACAGGAACTTTGCATTCTTCTGATATAAAGATGGGCCCTTTAGGGGGTGAAAGGGGGGTAAAGTTAGCACTGAACCTATCTGCCAGGATGTTGGCAATATCAGCTGGGTCTACATATTTAGTGCCATTGTGCTGTAACTCAGAGCAGATCTGAATGTTGCCATTGAGATTCTTGACATAGCTATAGAATGCTTTGTGGTTGTCTTTAGAATCAGTGGCGATTTTGTAACTAGCTTTGAAGGATTTTATGAGGGATCGCAGCTTCTTACTGAGGCTGACCAGGGAGCTCCTCCACTCATGGGATTTTACTCTCTTTTGCAACAGTTTCTTCGTTCTGTTCTACAGTTTGTTTATGGCAGGGGACCACCAGATTGGCTTCCTTTTTTTGGAGGATAGCGTCTTGGTTCTGTTTGGGATAGCACAATCCATGCACTCGTGTAAGTGCTTATAAAGTGCAATTGTGTAGGATTCAGTAGTCATAACTGTATTGTCCATTTGCATGCGTGTCATGAAGTTCACCACTTCTGTCTTAAGAAGCATGAAGTTGGCTTTGGAGAAATTTTTTACTGTGGTTTCCTTAATGGGGGGGAGGGGAGGAGGATGTGGATATCTAGGATGATTAGCTTATGGTCAGATCGGACCAATGAGGCGATGACTTCAGGTGTGGAACATCGGTCACTCATGCTGGTAATGACTAGATCTAGGATATTATTGCCCCTGGTGGTAAGTTGATCCAGGGCATTGGAGTTTATGAATTCCAGAAAGTGTTGAGCAAAGGAGTTGGTACATGAGTAGTTTTCCCAGTTAATGGTGTGGTAGTTGAAATCGCCCATTATTAGGGTGTTTGGTTGAACCCTAATATTTTCCAGTACATCAAGAAAAGAGGAGTGGGAATCCTGGGGCATGGTGGGGGATCTGTAGCAAGCTACAATTTGGATTGCAGTATTGCCCTGAGTTAGTTGCACTTGGATAATCTCGGATGCATTATGCTGAGCAACTAGCCTGGAGGTGTGGATATCCTTAATGAATATGGACACACCTCCACCTTTGGTGTTCCGGTTCAGGTTACATGGCCGAAAAGTGTGGTATGAGTTATAGCCTGGTAGTGCAGGGGTGCTCTCTGGAGACTTGAACCAGGTCTCAGTCACTGCACAGATATCGATGTTCTCCATTTTAAGGAGTGCCTCGAGTTAGTGAATTTTGAGGTTTAGACTTCTAGCATTGAGTAGCATCACCCACAGGTTTTGCTTGCCTGTTCCTCTTACGGTGGTGAATTTGTCATTTGAACCTTGCCTAGAAAAGGCACTATAGGGGTGGCAAGAACCTTAGCCAGTATCCAGAACTGCAGGGGTGACAGATGCAGGCCATCTCTGGCAAAGCATCGTGGTCTGTCGACCATGTCATCCCAGGCAGACAGATACTGGATCCCTTTAAAATGACACCAGAAGCTTAGCCAGTTGTTGAAGTCAATCATTTTGTCCTTGTACTGCGGTATCATTCTGGGTGATGGCAGAATGCTACTCAGGGCTAGGGTCATACCTACCTGGGCTACAAGATTGGGGAGCTCTTCCATGTCTTTTTTCATGTAGTCCAGGGAGGTACGTCTCAGGTCATTCACACCAACATGGACAATGACAGAGTCAATATTTGTACATGTTGTGGAGTGACCTGAGTGCGTGGGTTATGTGACGGATCCTGGCAACCAACAGGCAGCTGACAGTAACCTTCTCCTTGTTTAGCCTGGTGAGTGGGACATCAGTGTGCCTGACTATAGAGTCACCTATGACTAGTGTGTTGGTTACGTTGTTTTGCCTTATTGGCTGTGGTTGAGTGGCACACTGAGTCTGCGGGCTATGTGTCATCTGGGTTGTGTTGGGGGGTGTAAGTTGCTTGCATTTCTGCTTTGGAGGTCTCTGTTGCTTGAGCAGATTATTATTGAGAGCCTTTGTGAATGTTTTTGTGTTTCTATGTGTGGATTTTGGTGGTCCAGATTTAGTGAGACTACATGATGAGTGTGGTGTGGTGCAAGTGTTTACCTTCTCCTCTTGACTGTCAAGTTCAGTCTTGGTTGGAGAGAGCTTTACCTCAAGTTTGGCTAGATAAGTGCATCTCTCATAGGTTGTAGTGTTTGGTGGTAGGAGGAGAGGGTTGTCTGTGTACATGAGGCAATTTCTGCATTGCCCCAAGATGCCCAGATTCATGAGATAGACAGGAGAGAACACTGGGAGCTGACCCTTGGACATGCCTGAATAAAAAACTATTTTCCTCTAGATAAGTGAGGAAAGTGAGTACAAGAGCTGTTTTTCTCTAAGCAAGTGAGGAAAGTAAGTACTAAAACTGTTTTCCTCTAGGTAATGAGGAAGGTTGAGTGCTGTAGTAATTAGTAGCTTATTTAGTTCTTACAACAAGTTCTGAACAAGTGCTGATCATGAATAAGCAAATTCAAGTGCTAAAACTAAGAATGTGTATCTGGACTAAACTAGTTACAGGAAAGGGGGCAAACAAGTGCAAATGTGGGCTTTTAAATCCGAAAGTTGAGACAGATGGAAAAACTGCCCAAACGGCCGATAACTACAATTTCTGGGCCAGAATAACTCCTTATGTGGTAGATAGGTTACCTAGTGCTTACCACTCCCACTGATAAGCTAGAAGGCTTCCCTCCAACACAGAAAGCTTGGAGGGCTCCGAAGCTTACATACAGTCCTGGATACAGCAAATCTGAATCTGGTATACACTAGTTACAGGAAAGGTAGGAAACAGGCTTAGATTTTTTTTAATACAGAAAAGTAGCTAAAACAGCAGTAAAAACAATTCAAATGCAGAGCAAGCTAGCACACTTGAGTATGTAGCAATGTTAGACCAAACAGTTTAAAAAAATGCAATTAAATTAATAATGACTAAAAACAAGTGCAGAAGGAGTCTATTAGGTAGAATGAGATAAACGGATGGGACTGGGGGGAGTGTCCCAGATCAAATCTACAGTGGTGGCGGGCAACTGCAAAAGCCTCTAAATTTAAACAAGACAGGAACAGGGAGAGTGGGAAGGGGGGAAAAAACACCTTCAGCAGAGATCTGAAAAACTATACAGTGAAGCAAAAATAACAGTGCACAACTTTGAAGTCAGCCAGCAATGATATAAAATTAGTCAAGCAACAATTAACAGTGCACAACTCTGAAGTGCCAGAAAAATATACTTAGCTCTGTATATCTCCAGATAGTTTGAAGAGCACTCTGTCAGGACACAGGAAGGCTCCAGCAATGATATGCATGCTGTTACTACGAGGGTCTAATGTTATGCAAGTAATCCTTGAGATAGATAACACACAGGATGTAAAACCAGTTATACCAACTTAAGACACAGAGAAATAGGGGGAGGGGCACCTTCAGCAGAGATCTGAAAAACTATACAGTGAAGCAATAATAACAGTGCACAACTCTGAAGTCAGCCAGCAATGATATAACATTAGTCAAACAACAATTACCAGTACACAACTCTGAAGTGCCAGAAAAATATACTTGCTCTGTATATCTCCAGATAGTTTGAAGAGCACTCTGTCAGGACACAGGAAGGCTTCAGCAATGATATGCAGGCTGTTACTAACAGGGTCTAATTTTATGCAAGTAATCCTTGAGATAGTCAGATAACACACAGGATGTAAAACCAGTTATACCAACTTAAGACACAGCAGAAATAGGGGGAGGTGGGGAAAAACACCTTCAGCAGAGATCTGAAAAACTACATAGTGAAGCAAAAATAACAGTGCACAACTCTGAAGTCAGCCAGCGATGATATAAAATTAGTCAAGCAACAATTAACAGTACACAACTCTGAAGTGCCAGAAAATATACTTAGCTCTGTATATCTCCAGATAGTTTGAAGAGCACTCTGTCAGGACACAGGAAGGCTCCAGCAATGATATGCAGGCTGTTACTAACAGGGTCTAATTTTATGCAAGTAATCCTTGAGATAGTCAGATAACACACAGGATGTAAAACCAGTTATACCAACTTAAGACACAGCAGAAATAGGGGGAGGTGGGGAAAAACACCTTCAGCAGAGATCTGAAAAACTACATAGTGAAGCAAAAATAACAGAACCTTTATGAGATGCCAGAGGAAATGTAATCAGATGGAAAACAGACTTGCTTACTATTGTGCATGGGTGTGAAAAGCTGTGTGAATACTTTTACATGAAATAAGTTTTAATACAGACCATAAAACACTGCAGAGTATTATTTATGAAATTATTGTACAAAGCTCCACTGACAAAGAAATAAATGTTGCTGAGAATAGAAAAGTATGTTTAATTACGAAGTATAAGCAGGCAAATAAATGTTTAAATGTAGATTTGCTTGCATGCAGCTGTGTAACAAAATGATTTGTTTTGGAGAAGGGGCAAATAAATGTGGAATTCAACAGTTTTCTATGATTACAAAGAAGTTAAAACTCTTTTACAATTGATAAATGCAGCATGATGAGTTGGAGTTCTTCCACTTGCAGGTCACCATAGACAGAATCCTGTAACATATCCTAGCCAGCTAAAGGTCACCATCCATGTCCCAAGAAGCTCACAATCCATACTTGGACCTACTAGAGATGCTTACCATCCAACCTAACATCCTAATCATGGGGGACCTTAATTACTCCTTTATAGGTTGTGAATCCTACACGGCTTCATATCTACAGGAACAGAGATTCCTGGACTTCGTAAATACAAACACCCTTGACCAAATAGTGAATACACCCACCAGAGGGTCCAACATACTGGACCTCATACTCACAAATATGGGAGAATGTTGCAACCCCCTACCAGCACCACCACCACAATGTCTCATATTCCCTGGCAAGGTCTGACCATAAAGCTATCTTCTTTGAAATCAAAGTCAACTCCATAATCCCATTAACAGTTATCAAGTTAATGCAACTAACAGTTATCTTTTGGGTGCTCAGCTGGGTTAGAGGGGCATCAGTAAATCTTACAATGGGTTCTCATATGATGAAAGTCCTTGGAAGTGGGTTTGCTTGCCTTAGAGGCTTAGTATTTGGGGCTCCACTAAGAGTGACAGTATGTGTGGTGTTACGTTTTGTTTTTGTCAGTGCCCTTGGGCTTGCTGAGGTGTTGTGTATGTGGTTTTACCAACCTAATTGCACTTGTATGCAATAATTTAACCTCCAGTGTCATTGTGTAATTAAACATCTTGCATACTGAGTCTGATTCTTTAAGGATTAAGTAGTTGTAAATATGAGACAATTGCTACATTTTCTTAAGATGCCCACCACGCTGGCTACAGAAAAGTTAGGCAACTTTATATCCACTCTGTCCAGTCCTTTGATTTGTGAGCTGTAAAGGGGTGGCATATTGGAGTTAGAAGGCAAATAAGGGTGTTTTTTTGTGCAGACTAATAAGGGTGCTTTATTGGGACAGATTATTCTAAACAGTAAACAGTATTAAATTCTACTAACGCTAATGTTTATACAATACTGAATTTTATTAAATCTGTATGCATTGTCACTAAATGCCCAGCTAGTTCCTCTAAGCTTGTCATCGAACAAGGTATTTTCACTATATTGCTGCTTTACAGATTACAGTTTTATGGGCCATGCTACAGAGAAAATTTGCTTTCTAGGTGTTTGCTGCTGTACAGGGCACTGCCGACTCATGCAAACATACAAAATTTGTTAAATAAAAACACTAAATGTTCGTAGAGCAAAACAATGGAAGGGATGCAGACAATCCAAAAGTGCATGTAAATCCAGAAGGTAATAAAACCAAAGTCTTCAAAGTAGTAAAAAACAGGTTTATTCAGACAAGACGTGGTGAGCGCTTTCGCTAAAATAGCTTCATCAGACCATATTACATTTTGATCAATAAAACAGATTTTATTTTTTTTTTTTTTATTTTATTTTACATTTGTTGACCGGGCTAGTCCAACTGGATCGTTGTCCATTTTCAGTGGAGGCCCGGGGAGAAAAGCTCCTCAGATTAAAGCATGGATATAATGGTTATAGAAATACATGTAAAATAGTCACTTATGATATAGACAAAGAGCAAAAATACAAGGATATTAGTTCAGGTCAGGTTATGAAAACTAACAATGAGCAAATAATACAATTTTGTAATACTAGTTATGTAGTAAAAACAAGCAAATAAAATTTTTTTTTTTTTTTTTTTTTACAAAAGTAGCAACAATAGAAACAAAGTTATTTGAGATTAGTGAGAAAGATTGGAGTGTTAAATAAATAAAATATAGTTTAAAGATAAAAGTAGGTTAGCCTGGATTGGTACAAGAGCAGAGCCAGAAATTGTTCAGATGTGAAAGAAGTTGTTTCTTAAAGAAAGGAAAAGTGGCTATAGAGGAGATATGTAAGGGAAGGTTATTCCATATTTTGCCAACTGAGTTGGAGAAAAGGCAGTTCCCTGCAGCGTTTAAAATTCTGGTAATATTAACTTGTAGCTTTTGGGAGGAGCGTAGTTGTTTTAAATTATTATATGGAGTCAAGAGGTCGCTAAGAGCTGGTGTTTTGAGGTTGATATAAAATTTTATGTGCTACTAAGAGTTGTTGATAGATAATCTTGTTGGGAAGTTCCAGCCAGTGTAATTGTTTTAAGTTTAGGCAATGGTGAGTTCTATATTGAGATGCAGTGGCAAATCGAGCTATGTTGTGGTAAGATGTAGACAGTTTCCTAAGGTTACCTTTAGAGAGATTAGTGTAGATAGAGGAAGCATACAGAAGGGTAGAGATAAGATGTGATTGTGCTAAGGTAGTCCGTGCTTCAGGTGTAAGGAAGGGTTTGATTCTGTATAGTGAACCAATCTTTTATTAACTGCTTTTATTGTGTTATTAATGTGATGATCAAAGCTAAGATTATTATCAATAGTAACACCAAGCAGTTTTGTAGTGAAGTCGGGGAGATGTGGGAGTTGTCACTTGCAGTGATAGAAAAATTTAGTTGAGTAGATTTGTGTGTAGGTGAAAAAAGTAATAGTTTTGTTTTCTTGGGGTTGAGGAGAAGACATCTTTTGAGAACCATTGTTCAACAGTTGAAAAGGTTGCTTGTGTAAGGGATTGGAGTTCTGTTTGAGAGGAAGCTGTACAAATTATTGTGGAATCATCTGCATATTGTATGCAGGTAGTGTTTTGGATAGATGATTGGAGATCATTAATAAAGATGGAGAATAAAAGTGGGCCTAGTATAGATCCCTGTGGTACTCCTAAAGAGATAGGTAGTAGAGTAGATAGAGAATTTTTCCAGAGTACTGCTTGATGTCGGTCTTCAAGATATGATGAAAGCCAGGTTATAGAAGAGTTATCCAAGGCAAGGGATTTCAGTATGTGGAGAAGAAGTGTATGGTTTACCATATCGAAGGCTTTTGATAGGTCTAGGAAAAGAGAAGAGGTTAGTTTGTTGTTGTTACGGTTACAGTTGATAGTGTTGGTGAAAGAAAGTAGTGCAGTGGTAGTACTATGTGAAGGCCTAAATCCATGTTGAGTGTTAGCTAGTAGGTTGTTAAGGAGGAGATGGTTAAGTAGTTGTTTGTGTATACATTTTTCCATAATTTTGGCCAGAGGAGATAATAGTGCGATAGGGCGAAAGTTAGAAAGGTCAGTAGATTTGCCTCCTTTGTGTAAGGGTATGATGTATGATATTTTCCAGATTGCTGGGAAAGTACTTTCTTTTATGGATCTGTTTATTAGGATAGAGACAGGATAGGCAATAGCTTTAGCTGCTACTTGCAGGAATTCAGCAGGAAGCTTGTCTGCTGAGGGGGTAGTGGGTTTAAGTTTGTGTAGTAGAGATTGTATATATGAGGTGGGTATAGGTTGTAGTTGAAGGAGAGGAAGAGAGTCATTGAAGCTACTTAAGAGCAGTTGAGAAGTATCAGGAGATAGGTGGTTAGCTAGACTTTGTATGGAAGTAGTAAAGAAAGTATTGAAATTATTGGCTATTAAAGTGGGATCTTCGGGGTCTGAGTCCTGTGGATTGGGTGTAACTAATTTGCCTGGGGTAATTAGATTGTTAATAGTAGACCAGAATTTTTTTGGTTCTTTTTTGGTGGATTGCTGCAGTTCGAAGTAAAAATTCTTTTTATCTGTTAGGATGGCTTTTTTGGTACTGTTTCTAAGCTCTCTAAAGATTTGATGGTCTGCTGGGTTTCTAGAGGAACGCCATTTATTCCAAGATTTATTTCTGAGAATAATTTTATGCTTAGTATTAAAGGTTAGCCAGGGTGCTGTCTTAGTCTTTGTTCTAATAGTGCGACTTGGGGCATGTTGTTTTAGGATTGCAAGAAATGCTGAATTGAAGTATTCAACAGCCTTGTTGAGTGTGAGGTGTTTTAGAGGGGTCCAGTTATATTGTGAAAGTTCTGTTTGAAACTGTTCAGAAATAAATTTTTTTTTGGAGTATAGTGTTCTGTGAGTGGTAGGAAAGTTTGGGTTAGTTTTATCTCTAGTGACGTAGGTGAGGGAGTGATCGCTAATGTCATCTGGAAGGATGTAAGTTTGGTAGTTTTGCAGGGGGGAGTTAGTAAGGATCCAGTCCAAGATGGTTTCTTTTTTGCTTTTTTTATTGATTCTGGTAGGACTATTAATGAGTTGTTTAAAACCATAAAGGTTTAAATACAGAAAAAGGCGCCAATAAAACAAGCTCTAATTAAAGGAATATACCTTAAAAACAACTCTTGAAACACAAGTCTTGAAACATGACTAAAAGGGTATGTATAAAAATGAAATAAATAAAATACAATTTATTTGTGAATCCTAAGCCTCCTGGACTTTAACAATGGACGTATAGGAACTTTGCCATTAAGTCCAGGGGGTACATCAGCCCGCTAGTTGCAGCTTACAGTAAACTAGTGGAGGATGACATTTATAATATGGGGGGAAGGCATACCCAACACAATAGGTACAGGCATAATATGAATCTTAAACAAAGAGAAGCATTAAACACTCTACGTAGTAACCATGACATTGTGATTCGCCCTGCAGACAAAGGGGGAGGAATAGTTGTTTTTGATGCAGCTAGATACCAGACTGACATGATACATATGTTGATGGATGAGAGATTCTATGAACCCATCTCAGAGAACAAAGTGGACATTATCATCCATAGGGTTCAGTCCACACTTACTACTTTATTTACTAATGGAGTTATAGATCAAATGCTCCATGATTTTCTTCATGTAGCACATCCACTTCTACCGATCATCCAAGGCCTCCCGAAGATTCATAAAGATCCCGTGGCACCTCCTATGAGGCCGATAGTTGCGGGCAGGGGGTGGTCCACTGAACCTCTCTCCATCTTCGTTGAAGCTCAATTGAGACCTTTGGTTGAAGCCAATACTTCTATCCTTAGAGACACCAAACAATTTTTACTAGACTTCTATGAGTTTGTGAGTTCTTGCACGAATGTAGATGACTTACTGTGGGTAACAATGGACGTTCAGTCCTTGTTCACGGTGATACCCAACGTTGAGGGGCTAGACATGATAGGTACCCACCTTAGGAGACTAGACTCTCCTTTAGATGTTGACTTAGTACTTTCACTGTTGGGCATTGTCCTTGAATCGAATATTTTCTGTTTTCAGGAAAAACTTTTTCTACAACGGGATGGCGTAGCTATGGGCACTTCATGTGCCAATAGCTACGCCAACCTAGTAATGGCCGAATGGGAACACCAACACCTTTTTCAGAATGAGTTATACAAATTGTTTGTACCTTTCTATAGGCGTTTTGTGGACGACCTAATTTTGGTTTGGAGAGGTACACCTACACAATTGAGTGAATATTTTGGACAAATCAACAACTCCCTGTGGTTTCTTAATTTTACTATGGAATGGTCATTTACAAGTATTCCGTTTTTGGACATATATGTGGAAAAGCTACCAGGAGGAATAGTTAACACAGGACTGTATCGCAAATCGAGCTACAGGAACACTCTGTTACATCGTTCCAGTATGCACCCGGATTATGTCTACAGTAATATAGTTCGTGGACAGTCCATGCGTATGTCCAGATACATACCATGTGATTTAAACTTCACCACAGGGTTAGAAGATTTGGGTCAGAGATTCAGAGAACGTGGTTATAGTGCCCTAGATGTCAGCAAAGGGATGGAAGGTATCACCACCTTAAGAGAAAATAGAGCTATGCCATACTTCTCTGAAGGGGCCTCCAGGTTTTATACTGATGATAGGTCTGTACAACAGCCCCTTGACCCTTCTACACAAGGTAATAATGTGATGTTCCCTATATACTACACCGGAGATATTGGCACAATCAAAGATGTCCTTATTAAACACTGGCATGTATTGTCAGTAGACCCTACAGTCAAAGAACTAACTGGAGACAGACCCAGGTTTGTTTACCATAACAAAAAGAACATTAAGCAGTTGTTATGTTATCCTAGAATACGCACCATTAGCTCACACATAGAGGGACCATACATGGCACCTTGTCATAGGTGCAATTTTTGCTCCTATATTCATTGTGATCCAGTATTTAGGTATCCCTATGGGGCTGGTACTTACACCATCCGGGTCAAGGGCAGCTGCATGTCCAAGGATGTGGTCTATCTAGCATCCTGTATTACGTGTCCAGCATATTATGTAGGCAAGACGAATCGGGTGTTGAGAGATAGGATACGTGAACATGCCTATCACATTAGGAAAGGTCACCTTTTCAATGCACTTGCCAAACATACTAAAGATTGTGGACCCACCCATGAGTTTAGATTCAGGATCCTTGAGCAAATCTCTAGAACATATAGGAGGGGTGATGTTGAGAACTACACAGAAATCCGTGAGATTAATTGGATTATTAAATTTAGGGCTGATGTACCCCCTGGACTTAATGGCAAAGTTCCTATACGTCCATTGTTAAAGTCCAGGAGGCTTAGGATTCACAAATAAATTGTATTTTATTTATTTAATTTTTATACATACCCTTTTAGTCATGTTTCAAGACTTGTGTTTCAAGAGTTGTTTTTAAGGTATATTCCTTTAATTAGAGCTTGTTTTATTGGTGCCTTTTTCTGTATTTAAACCATCTGTTTTATTGATCAAAATGTAATATGGTCTGATGAAGCTATTTTAGCGAAAGCGCTCACCACGTCTTGTCTGAATAAACCTGTTTTTTACTACTTTGAAGACTTTGGATTTATTACCTTCTGGATTTACGTGCACTTTTGGATTGTCTGCATCCCTTCCATTGTTTTGCTCTACGAACATTTAGTGTTTTTATTTTACTCGTTTTTGCTGTTCATTGTAGAGCATTCACTCCGTTTGGCCTTTTTGTCATTTGGATACAAAATTTGTTGATGCGCAGACAAAACAGAAAACAGAATAATAAGCCCTCTGGCAAATAAATGACTACACCAAGTGAGATAGACCAGGCAAACACCTCCTAACACAAAGTGAGTAAACACAGCCCTCCTGATGTAAAAGCACAGTAGAAGAGACCACACATGTAATGCTAACTCAAACAACTTAAATAACTAGCTGGAAATCCCTTCTTGAAGGTAATTTCAAGACTGTAACAGTGAGAGGAACAGCAATTTTTTTTACAGAAAATTCAATGAGATGCACACATAAAACCAGGATACAAAAGTGATGAATCGCTTAAAGCAACCTTAGTGCGATTTAGCAATGAAAGTGACTTGACTTTGCTTGGATGGCACTGGGTACAACTAAAACACTTCTGGAATGCAGGCTAGTACTACAAGCTTTGCTGAGCTCCAGGAAAATGAGCAGCAGATAGTAT
Source organism: Protopterus annectens (assembly GCF_019279795.1). Classification (NCBI taxonomy): domain Eukaryota; kingdom Metazoa; phylum Chordata; order Ceratodontiformes; family Protopteridae; genus Protopterus; species Protopterus annectens. The sequence goes on from NC_056725.1 coordinate 1,728,157,747, forward strand.
GTAGTAATTGAGGCTTACTAAGAACATTAGTGGCTTGCTGTTTGGTCACTCAGTGTTATGGGTCTATGGAAAATAATGGGTTGGAAGAATACATAAATAGTTTAGACAACAGTCAATAGCAATGAAAGAGCAGAGGAAGGGACTTTGGAAATCAAATAATCATAAGGAGTGGAGGCAGAGACAAAGCCTTATAAAACAATACCAGAAGCGTGGGAAGGTTGGATAATTTTCAAAGGAACAAGCAGGCTAGCTGCAGAGACAATCAAATAAAGGTAATATTACGGCTGTTTCAGAAAATGTAGCTTACTGTGGTCATGGGGGATGGGACAGACAAAGAATGCAAGCAGGTAAATGATAAGCAGAATATAAAAGCACTGAAGCACAAGCTGGAGCAGAGACAATTCTCTCACTGTTGACCTTCTACTGCAATTTAAGGTACCAGACTATGTAGAAATTTACCAGTAATACTGTTTATGGAAGAATGCAGTAATAAATGATTAAGACACAAATCCGGTAGTAGTACAAAGTTCTGCCACAACTCTGAATTAAACTACAAAACTTTGGCCCAGCAGGGTTTAAACTATAAACAGGTAACTTTTACAAATGCTCTACTTGTGGAAATAGAAGTGCAGAATAATGCAGAATTACAATTTTTCCATAAATGCTAATTAAAAATACAAAACTAAGGCCTCAGAACAAGCTAAAAATGCAGTAGGATGGACCTGAGCAGAAAAGTACAAAGTAGTATCACCATGCAGGGCACAAATATTTAAGCAGAATTGAAATAGTTAAAATAATTTAATTATCTTTACTTTTTTTTTGAAAAACTATTTACTCACACTTCCACATCTTTCCAAGTCTTGGATAAAAAACTTCTCTCCTTATTAGCAGAGTTGTAGCCACAAATTTACATTTTGTTTTAAGACAGCATACTGTTATCGCCACTAACTAAAAATTGCTTAAAATGTCCTCAACCTTCAAAATGCAATCCCTCTATACTTCGATAAGGGGGCACACTATTGACAACTTTTACCACTTATAACCATAAAAGCTACTTTTACAGCTATGTTTCTACCAGGTAAGCATGTTTCATATAGATGTATACAGTATATACTACTATAGAGAGTTTTTGTGGTCCTTGAGACATAAAGTGTTGGGAGAATGCTCAAATAAAATATAACCATTTGAGTACACTGAGTATGCCTAGCTACACCTCTGCTTATCAACCCTCATAATAATCACTGCAACAAACTGAATTGTCAGATAAAGGCAAAGCCTCAGTTTCCTTGCCCAACTGAAGAAGCTGAGTTAATGGCAAAAAGATGTTTTAACATGATCCTTACCCTTGTACTGTAGGTGAAACTTCTTCATTATGACTGATAACATATTCTGGTTTTATACTGCTTTTAGTTTCTGATTCTAGAAATCGTTCCATGTATCATACCCTGAATATTTTCCTTTCCCTTGTATCTGGCTACTTTGGAAACTTTCAGTTTTTTAAACATCTTAGGCTAAAGCTAAACAGGAGCCTCAAATCTTAGCACCCTACTGCAATAAATCTTGTAGCCATTCCATACAGACTAATAAAACAACAAAAACGTTGGATACAAAATCAGACAGCAAAGCAATAGTTTGTATAGCAGTGCACAGCTTTAATCTTTCTTTAAAACAAAACTTATTTTCCATTGAGGTGGCACCAGAGATTCTAACGTTTCCAGCAGAATGTCTAAAATAGGTACTGTTCTCATGTCATATACAAACTGAGAGCTAGTCCCCACTTAATGTGTCACATAGGCACCGTTTTACCATTTTCTTTATTTTATTGTGTGTCACTGTTGCTACAGTCACACACGTAGGCATCATTTCATCATTTTATTGGGTAGTACTGCTACTATTGCCACCCACAACTCAGAGACAAATTAGACTGGTTCAAGATATTGCAATATAGTGTAAAAGGCATTAGATAAGCTGGACTGTATTGTTTAAATTTGGCTGGTGGACACCCACATGACTGAAGATTTACATACCTATTCTTTTCATTTGATCTAGCATATATAACAGCAGGAAATCCGATGTTCACTGCTTGCGGCCAGTGAAATCCATTTTTTCCTACTAACTTCTTGTTAACTTTAAATTGTCCATTCTTACCACGAATTCCACTATTATTGCTGCTCTGTGGGTTTTCAAGTAATTTCACAAAAGCACTGTGTGTTTTAATAATTAAATAGTCTGAAACATCAACAAATCCATGCACTGTGTGTTCTGTGACACACAGCTGCTTTACTCCCAGGATTTTGCTGCATCTCCTAGAAACTCTATGAACATTGCCACCTGAGCCTGCAAAGAAGATTATATAGATTGTAAAATGTTACTTTAACAGCAATCATACTGGTATCACACTGGGTTTCTGATTAATGAATCAGGCATTGAGCTGTAGATAAGCATGTGTTCCTGCATTTGACTGATTTGTCAAATAAATAAATATGCACGTTTCAATATCCCATAAAACATATTTTGCAGAAAGAACTGAAAGCTAAGAGCTGTCAAATAAGGACTATGGCTCTGAGCTGTTGTTCAAGGGCAGTAAACTGTTGTTGTAGAGTAATAGATATAACTGATGTATTTGTTGATCTATTGTTGTTTGACCAAGAGCATGACAAAGCTGATTACTTTAAAAGACAGCTACAACATTTATAATGTCAGATAGATAAATAAAATGTCTAGCACAATAAAAAATAGACCAAGGGATCAAGCTAGCAACTATCCATACAATGGAAGTAGGAATAACTCCAAGGGAGCTCAGTGTACTCAGTTTGAAGAGGAAGCAAATCTAAAAGTTCACAGTAAAGATATGCTTTGACATTTATTATTATTATGTATCATTCTGTTATGCTTTATCTAACATTCACAAAAATAGCATATTTTACTTGCTAGGCCAATTATTTATGTTGTTTCTTCTGTAAGTGATAACATCTGAAAATTCCTTGATGATGTTTGGCAGTTAATAGGCCATCTACATACAGTTACAAATCGGACACTCCTGACTTCTTAGCAGTGTACTTACTGGTGTTTATAGTTGCCTAATTTTAGTTTGCTGCTTTTAGAGTCTTTATATGCATAGATTTCTAATAATTTTGGAAATAATACATTAAAAACTTTTAGACTTTGTTTCGGACTAGATGGCATAAGTTCAACCCCTTTCCTTAATCATTTGGGCTGTGATTTGCCATATAATTTCTTTGCGTGGGCAATGCTGCATGTACACCAGTCATACTGTGATACTGATGATATTTAGTTAAGCTAAATGTTCTACTACATGGCTAGAGGAGAGGTTTGTTTTAAACAAATCAGTTCGCCCTCTGTTCAGACAGGTGTTCCTGTTATTTTCACTAACACCAAGTACTGAAATTATTTACTTGTCAGACAATATATGAGAAACTGAAAATGTACAAGAAAGTGCACCTAACTAATCACAACTCAGCTGCTGAGAATTAGAAAAAGTGGATTTACTATGATTAGTCATAGTGTATTTAACTGAGGTACAACTAATTACTGGCAAAATATCACACAACTACACTAGAACACAAACCTAAGTAAATGACAAAAAAAAAGAATAACATTTTTGCAACATGGCTGCTATATTCCCCCATTATGGATGTAAGTCCCTTGTGACACCTCTGCACTGGCCCAGTAATCAAGGAGCCTCAATCCTCACCACTAGCACCAGTGAGGGATGTACACATTGGGAGGATGACAGTACACACACAGTAAAGTACAATTTCCCTTAGGAACACACAGAGATCACAGTCAGTCTGGGGCTGGTTTCTGCCTCTTTCTCCAGATCCCCAATAAGACTCCCCACTGGCACATATATAGGGTTAAGATCTCAGCTGAGGGGTCAAGCCAAAACCTCCAGCACACTCTCTGTCCCTGCCCAGGTAGCTCACACACACACACACACACACACACACACACACACACACACACACACACACACACACACACACACACACACACACACTTTGAGATTTAATTTATATGGAAACCCACAGACACTCCTGGGGAAGACTGGCACAAGTTTACTAGCTATCCCCCCTTCTGCCCAGACTATAAGGTAGTTAACACTGCTGCCAACTGCTACTTATCAGCTACTCTAAGGCCCTTGCGAAGGGTAACCAATCCTTCTGTGTAATGTTACTATTATAAATGGTAAGTGTGACCAAGACTAGGGCTATTTAGAAGTGGCCTGTACAGTGTCACCAAATACATATGGATGTACTCTAAGAGCTTAAATATCTCTAAACAAACCAGCCACAATTAAAAGGTTAGATATATTTAATAATAAATAATAAAAGAACAAGACAATACTCAATCAACAGAGTAACTACAGAGTTCAGAATCACAGGAAATATTTTAAAACAACATTGCAGGACAGTCTCAAATAAATACAGAAAACATCTAAACTAATTTTTACTATAGTCCTATTTATATCTAAAAGATAATATGCCCTAAATAACTTACTTGCAGAGCAAGGCAAATGCAGATGATGGATGTTTCTAGGTCCAAGACAAGATACAAAATGCCCAGTCTTTCTCTGACAGAGTTCTTAAATTAATAATCAACATTACTGTTGGGTTAGTTTGGATGACATCACTCTTTTTCATCTGACTTCAGTTCCCAGGCTAAACAGATACTTAGAATTTAACATCTCTGTGTCAAAAATACATATCTGTCAGAAATGTGCAGCTGCTAGGAAGTCATACAGCAATAAAAACACTTTTACATTTGAAATCCAGTAATTATTTCTGTTTCAAGATAATAGGAAATCATCTAGCTCTAGACATTGCGTTTTCTTGCTGCACTGAAACTGAGATAACACAGTCATAAAATCCTTTACCTTTCAACTTATTTTCTTGAAGTTTTGCAAGTTAACTCTGTATGTTCTAGCTTCCACTATTAAAACATGCATTGGTACAGGTATATAGTTTATATACATTTCTGTTCTTTTCCAGTAGGGTACACTGTGGTTACATTCTTGAAGCTCAGTACATGACATACATTTCCCTTACATTTCTAAGACAAGCTGATGAATCATATTAATATTCACAAATGACATATGATTATTTACAAAATTCCAGATAGCTGGGCTGGCAGTGTCCCATGTCTATATAAATCATATTAATACTTTCAAGTGACATATAATTATTTACAAAATTCCAGATAGCTGACTTTTGAGAAATGTTCTTTGAGAGGGTTGAGCCCATCTGGGAATACCTTACCCCATGCCCTGTGTGTGAGTCCATCTGCCTTGGCATTGCTGACCCCAGTACCATGCTGCACTGTCCCATCATATGCCCGCAACCCTAGGCTCCACCATAGTAATTTGGGATTTTCCAGGCTGGCTCCCTTTAGCCATAGATCCCCCTCAGACTCATCTTGCCTTGTGCTGCAAATACTTAGCACAAGGGCCTCCCTGTAATGGTAAGATTTCATCATGTTAACATGGTACAATTTGTGCCCTGCCTCCTGCCTAGTAGTTCTACCATGTAGTTAACATCACTGACATTCCTTACCACCTTGTAGGGTCCCTCCCAGACTGCCTGCAGCTTGTTGTGTCTGACAGGAATGAGAACCATTTCCTGCTGCCCTACAGCATACTCTCTAGCTCGAGCATTCCTGTCATACCATACCTTTTTCCTGTTGTTGGGCTTCTGCCAGGTTCTTCTGGGCCAACCCATGAGTTCCATGAGCCTTATCCTGAGGTTTAGGACATATGCCGCAACAGACTCTTTGTGGAATTCACACTCACTCTTCCACTCATCTCGAATCAAATCTAGAGGTCTCAGGCCCTGTTAAACTGGTCTGCAAATGCCTGTAGCATTGTCTTGAGTGTAGAGTTTAACCTCTCAACAAGACCATTAGTCTGGGGATGGTAGGGGTGGTCTTTAGGTGCTTCTCCCCACAGTAGTTCCACAGACAAGCCAGCAGGTCTGACATGACATTGGCACCTCTGTCAATCAGTATTTCTTTTGGGAAACCTACCCTGCTGAAAATCTCTAACAAAGCATTTGCCACCTTTTCTGTCTCAATGGAGAACAGAACCACTGCCTCAGGGTATCTGGTAGCATAATCTACTACCACTAGGATATATACTTTTTCCCTGTGGAACATGGGGTACTCAGAGGCCCCACAATATCTACAGCTACCCTCTGAAATGGCTCTTCAATCATAGGCAAAGGCATCAAAGGAGAGTTTACCTTGTCTCCTGCCTTGCCTACCTTTTGGCACTGATCACGGGTCCTGCAGTACCCTGTTACATCTCTAGAAATCCCACACCAATAAACATTCTGCATAATACATCTCTTTGTACGTTTTATACCCATATGACCTGCAAAGGGAATATCATGGGCTATGGCTAGAAGTGCTGTATGGTAGGCTCTGGGCACTACCAACTGCTGTATTTTCTCACCTTCTAGCCCTCCATCAGGGGTCCACTCTCTATACAGTAACCCCTTGTCCCAGTATACAGATTCCCCCTTCCCTTGAGAATCAGGTGCCTCACTAGCTACCACCCTCAGGCCTTGTAATGTAGGGCCTGAGAGCTGACCCTGTCTCAGCTCGCTCTTTGTAACCCTTCCCAGCTCCCCTTCCACGGGAAGTCTGGCATCCTCTGACAGCAGTGCCTCACTGTCAGCCTGGGTATTGCTACTCACCTCTGCCCTTGTAGTCACTCTGTCCAAGGGAACATCAGTACCCATAAGCAGCTGTGGCTCACCTTCAGTCTCACTGCTACAGGTTAGCTCGCTCCCTGAAGTAACCACCTCACCAGTCCTGGCTGCAAGTGTGCAGCCTATCTGGGTCTCACCAAGGCTACCAGACCCACATGCATGTCTCCAAGCCTGACTGCATGTATCTGCATGCACACAGGGTACTGCATTATCAAACTCTTTCCCTATCAGGACATTAGCAAGGATATCCTCAAACACACCTACTTGCTTGCTTCCTTTTCTACCCTCCCAGTCAAGGTGAACCATAGCCAAAGGTATTTGGAATGGGGTCTCTCCTAAAGCTCTGACTGGAGTAGACTGCCCAAGCAAGTAATGATCCTCTGTAACCATTGCATGCTTCACAATGGTTAGGTCAGAGGCTGTGTCACTCTTAGCCATGGTCTCTTTCCCATTCACTAAGATAGGATATAACCTCTTGTGGTAGTTTGGTGCTCTTGTTGTCTCATGAGAACTTACTGCTGGCATTTTGTCATTCCCACTTACTGGCTCTCCCACTTTTTGTTCCCCACCTTGCCTCTATTGACATCTATATGATACTGGACCCCACTGGTTGCATTTAAAACATTTAACCTTTGGTCATGGACATGTACCTGGACTAATGGCTTCCCCTGCTACTGGTGGACTCTGTTGGGGCAGTCTGGTATGCCCACCATGGGTCCCCTTAGACCCATGAGCAGCACTGGGTGTCCCATTCCTGTGCAGTGATGCCCTGCTTGCTATGTATAGGTCTCCCTTCTTCCCCAACTCATCTACAGTATTGCATTGTGTAACGGGTAACCAAATGCTCATGTCCTCAGGCAAAGTGCTAAGGGCTTGTTCCCTCACTAAAAGATCTGCCAGCCCTTCAGAAGTGGTGACCTGACATCCACTCACCACCTATAAAAATAAGTGCTTAGTTCAGCAGCATATTTTTCATCTGCCTTGCGTCTATGATCACAAAACTTTTTCCTATAAGCTTCAGGTGTTAACTTAAAACATGCTAGCAAACACATTTTGACTACATAATAATTTAAACAATCGGCATCAGACAGTTTAGAAATTGCAGTTACAGATTTACCATGGAGTAAGGGGGTCAGAAACCATACCCAGAGCCTTTGGTCAAGATTATACTGTTTACATACCCTCTCAAACTTATGAATGAAACTATCAAAATGATCCCCCCTCTGCAAATTGTGGAAAAAATTTACTGACTTTGTTGCTTCTAGGGTTTGGTTACTCCCTTCCCATTACCTACATGACTCTGGCAAAGACTCAGCGTCTCCTTTTCATATTGCCTCTGCCTCTCATTCTCCCCAGCCTCCAGATGTCTCAGTCTCTCTGCTGTTTCTATTTCCAAATGCTTGGCCTCCAACTCAAGTCTCTAACTCCAAATGGATTTTTAAGTCCTCTGTGGAAAGGCTGAGCTGTCCATTTTATGAGAGGTGTACATCTCCACAGCCAGTCTGATTGTCTTCCTGGTTACTATTTTGTGATACAGTTGTGACTAATGCTGCAATCATGTCTGTTTTAGTTAGGCTGGCATGTGCCAGTCCTTTAGCCTGGCACACCTCAGCCAACTGCCTCCTTGTCAGCTTGCCATACTCCTCTTCTGACATGCTTGCTTGCTCTCCTTGACTAACTAAGCTAACAAAAAAAATAAATAAATAAAACAATTGTGATATGAACTCTGAATGTTCACTGCTTGGCTGATTGAAAGTACAAACACTTTCAGTGACCACTGTACACAGGCTACAGAAACTCAATATCCACACCACTACAAGCCAATTAATATGTGATGTGGCTATCTCACTACTATCACCCAATTAATATGTGATGTGGGTATCCTACCACTGCCACCAATTAATATGTGATGCCTCTGCACTGGCCCAGTAATCAAGGAGCCTCAATCCTCACCACTAGCAACATTGAGAGATGTGCACATTGGGAGGATGACAAGTACACACACAGTAAAATACAATTTCCCTTAAGAGCACGCAGAAGTCACAGTCAGTCTGGGGCTGGTTTCTGCCTCTTTCTCCAGATCCCCAGTAAGACTCCCCACTGGCACAGCTATAGGGTTAAGATTTCAGTTGAGTGACTAAAACCTCCAGCACCCTCTCTGTCCAACCAATGCTTCGTTTCCCTGCCCAAGTAGCTGACGCACACACACACACACACACACACACACATACACACACACACACACACACACACACACACACACACACACACACACACACACACACACACACACACACACACACACACACACACACACACACACACACACACACACACACACACACACACACTCTTTGATTTTTGATTTATATACAAACACACAGATACTCCTGGGGAGGGCTGGCACAGGTTTACTAGCTATGCCCCATTCTGCCCAGACTATAAGGTAGGTATCACTGCCACCAACCTCTACTTATCAGCTCTCTAAGGCCCTTACAAATGGTGCCCAATCCTACTGTGTAATGTTACTATTATCTAAAGGGTAAGTGTGACCAAGCCTATGGCTATTTAGGAGTGGTCTGTACAGTGCACATATGCAAGTAAGCTAAGAGCTTAAATATCTCTAAACAAATCAGCCACAATTAAAAGGTTTAAATGTATTTAATAATAAATAATAAGAGAACAAGACAATAATCAACACAGTAACTACAGCGTTCAGAATCACAGGAAATATTTTAAAACAACATTTCAGGACACTCTCAAATAAATTCAGAAAACATCTAAACTTATCTTTACTATATTCTTATCGATATCTAAAATATTCTATGCCCTAAATAACTTACTTGCAGAGCAAGGCAATGCAGATGATGGATGTTTCTAGGTCCAAGACAAGATACAAAATGCACAGTCTTTCTCTGAAAGAGTTCTTAAATTAATAATCAACATTACTTCTGGGTTAGCTCGGATGACATCACTCTTTTTCACTTTACTTCAGCACCCAGAACTAACAGAGTTTAACATCACTGTGTCAAAAATACATATCTGTCAGAAGTGTGCGGTTGCTAGGAAGTCATAGAGCAGTAAAAACACTTTTACCTTTGAAACCTAGTAATTCTTTCTGTTTCAAGACAATAGGAAAACCTCAAGCTCTAGACACTGTGTTTGCTTGCTGCACTGAAACTGAGATAACACAATCGCAAAACATTTTATTTTTCAACTTATTTTCTTGAAGTTTTGCAAGTTAACTCTGTATGTTCCAGCTTCTACTATTAAAACATACATTTGCACAGGTATATAGCTTATATATATTTCTGTTATTTTCCAGTAGGGTACACTGTGGTTACATTCTTGATGCTCAGTACACAACATACAGTTCTCTTACATTTGTAAGACAAGCATATGAATCATATTAATATTCACAAATGACATATGATTATTTACAAAATTCCAGATAGCTGGGCTGGCAGAGTCAAATTTCTGTATAAATCAAATTAATATTTTCAAGTGACATATAATTATTTACAAGATTCCAGCTAGCTGGACTGGCAGTATTTCCCTGGTGTCACATCCCTACATGCCAGATATGTATGTGTATATATATATATATATATATATATATATATATATATATATATATATATATATGGGGAGAGAGAGAGAGAGAGAGAGAACGAGTTAGTTGTACATATATGAACTCACGTTATACAAACATTGAGTAAACGTAAACTGTGCAGCCAAAATGGAAAGGGTGCAAAACAAAATGGATTTATTCATTTATTGACATTTGTTTACCAGGAAAGTGTGACTGACTAATTGTATGCATTTTTGTGAAGGTTCAGGGAGAAAAGTTCCACAAATATAAGAACAGACGATACATGTGCTTAAGTGAAAACTGGCATATTACATTATACTGTAAATACATATATTAATACAAATATTAATATGCATATGACATGTTGAATAATATAGACATACAGTCCATGAAACAAGATAAATACAATATCATGTAGCATTGAAATGTGTTGACATGCTATAAAAGTGAGAATTTAATGTTCTGTCATAAAGTAATGTCAGAGTGGAACATTTAAATAGTTGTTAAGGAGCAGGATTACAGGAGAGTGAGGAATAAGTAATTGTTAGAGATGAAGAGTGGAGAAGAGATGGGAGAAATAAATAGTAAAAGTAAGATTGATTAAGGCAAACAAGAGTAAGAGAAAGAGAAAAGGCAAACAAGAGTAAGAGAAAGAGAACTAAAACAAGAGAAAGTAGAGATTGGGTGCACGTAGGTATTGAAGGAGAAGGAGTTATAGTTATTAGCCAGGAGAATAGGTTGTGCAAAGCCAGGAGTTTAAAGCTTTTCTGTTCTGTCTCAACTGCACTCATAACCCAAATGTCAGCATCTGTGACACCTGTTGTCAGCATTCTAATAATGTTGAAAACAAAAAACTCTTAACCTCCATGATTGCAAGAGGTATGACAAACAGTAATGCTGCAGAAAAAAATGCAGTAAGATTCAATATTTTTGAGCAAGCTGATGTGCTAAATGTTATTTCTAGGGGTGTTAATCTAATGGTAAGTTACGTATGTGTATCCAAATAGTGTGCAGTTTACTGAATAGCATATTGAAGAACTATCTGAAAAATTTATCTTGTGATAGAATAATGGCTGAACTGCAACACAAAAAGATAATATTATTGCTACTGGGCTGAAAACAAGAAAGCCCTTTATTTCATTTTTTTCACTTTAACAATAAACAAATAACTAAATAAAAAAAATAATAATAAATCAGTGGACATAGATCAACTCAGTGTTCTTTATGGAGTATACAGAATGTAGAATGGAAATACAAGTGCTCACTTGTTAGTAGTTCATGACACATGTGCATGCTGCCACTTGCTCTGAATTGCAAGTACCTAACTCCCACTATCCCAGTCCTACTTGGTTACCGAGTCTGTCCACTGCCTAATCTGACTGAACTACATAGTCATAGGAGAATTCAATTTCTAACTCTAAAACTCCCACCTAGTCCCTCACCCTAAACTGTCTCTCTCCTCCTGTTCCCTAACCCTAAAGTTCCCAATCACCCCATAAACCTAAATCTTCACTCCTCTCTCCCTAAACCTAAAGTCTCTGTTTATTCTCAAAACCTATAACTCCATCCCTGCTCCCTAACCCTCTGCTCCCTTCCCACTCCCAAAACCTAAATTCCTCTTTCCTAAACCTAAATCCTGCTCTGAGTCTTTGCCTGAAACCCTAACCTACACTACACCCTCCTTCTGTTCCTACCCAGTGGCTTTCAGACTTAATTTGCTCAAACTCACCTACTGTGTTCATGCAATGTGTTGCAGCTCCACTCTCTCTGCATGACTTACTTCATCTTGTGGGAAGGTGTTGCAGCTCCACTCTCTCTGCATGACTTACTTCATCTTGTGGGAACATGCAGAGAGAGAAGAAGATAGAGACAGGAGCTGCTGCATCCTACTTGAGAATGTATTCTGGTTTGAGCTTGAGAGGCAGCTTGTGCAAGCTACAAGACACCTGTGTCCCTGACTTGGAAACAGTGTACTTCCAGAACCCAGGACTTGGATGATTATAGTAGACCTCGGTGGGGGTCTACTGTAAGTGCTCACATGCTGCTAGTGCATAAAACACTTGCTCATTGCCACTTGCTGTAAATGGGAAGTGCCATAATTTTCACTAGCCTGATCTAATTATATTACCCAGGCCTCCCAATTTAACTGCACAGCCTGCCAGAGCCCTAACTCTAACCCTAAAACTTCTACCTGACCCTAACATTAACTGTAGCACTCCTTTCACACTCCCTAAAGTCCCCAATAACTTCCTAAACATAAAGCATCACTTATTCTTCCCTAAACCTAAAGTTCCTGATCAATTCCTAAACATAAAGCTGCACTCCTACTCCCTAACCTTAGCATCCTTTCCTCTCTCCGTAAACCTAAAACTATTCTTCTGCTCCCTAACACTAAACTCCCACCCCACTTAGCCTAGGACTCCTTTCTCACTCCCAAAACCAAAAGTTTCAGATCACTTCCTAACCCTAAACTTCCCCCTGTCTTTAACTCTATAACTCCTCAAACCCTAACCCTAAATCCTCCTCCCCATCACTTCCTGAATACCTACGTACACACCCACACCATCCCACCTCCCCTGGCTCACACCCTGCTACAGTGCTCTGGTAAGGTGCACCCATCAGTGCCTAAATCCTTATTTGCACACCCAACCCCCTCCCACTGCCCCTGGCTCACACCTCACTACAGTGGTCTGGTAAGGTGCATCCATCAGTGCCTGAATCCCTATGGAGACACCCAGCCCCTACCCCTGGCTCACCCCCTGCTACAGTACTCTGGTAGGATACAGAAGCTTCACTCTCACTCTGGACAGCTGCCATACCTGGCCTTAGCATATAGTCAAGCTCAAGCATGAGCAGCAACATGTGTGAGCTACAAGACACCGGAGTCCCTGGCTTTGGGACAGGGGACTTCAAGTGCTTGAGACTTATGTGCTTGTAGAAGATCCCTGTAAAATATATAAAGAACAACAAGTACCTCGAAATACAATGCCATCATGACTGCTTTGTCTTTAAATAAAAGAGGGACATATTTTGCAGCATGCCTTGCTGTCCTTATACAGATGGATACACAATGTACTCTGTTAGTGAAATAAAATGTTTGTTTTAGAAGGTTTGCTACAGAAATGATAAAATGATGGGAACATCACACAATATGATATTTTATTAATAGCAATGGATTCATAAAATAACGGTGCTGTCAGGTCTATAAATATGTCTTGTGATGGGGCAGGGGAGGACATTTTCTGATCCAGGTAAAAGAAATGACGTGACTATCTGCCAAATCCATGGGTTGTATATGTCTTATGTTGCCCCTGTAGGAACATTTGTTTCATATGAGAAGCATAAAGAATGTATTCATTGACACCAGATTGGACAACATTAACCAAAGAACAGTTAAATCTTTGGGATAGTAATGTTTAATGCCGATCTTTTGTTCTTTTTGTGTTGCAGTTTATGGAGACTGTGTGAAAGCTATGATATTTTACAGTGATATGACTAATTTATTAAAAAATGAAACCCTTGGATTTTCAGTTTAACTTGTCTCAGCTTTAAAGTGCAATTTGATATTAGGCTGCATGTACAGGCATTCTTATATTATTTACTAATTTTTATCATTGAGTTTTTAGTAGGCTATTAATTTTTGCTTAAATTTATTTTGCACACCCCTCCTTTATTTTTGCATATTTGATTATTTCTGTCACCTAGTTACATTACAATTGCTTGGTGACATAAAGGAAATGATTAGCCTATCCAGTCTGTCACTGAAGTACATTTGACACCTTACTTCCCCTCCATTCTTTACTTTTCCATTTCCTTTTCTGTATCTCTCTTATGCCTTTTGAATGCCTCCATGAACTCCATTTTCACTATCCATTCTGGTAGTTCATTCCATAGATCTACAGACCTCTCTGTGAAGACGGACTTTTAGAGAGCTTGTCTCTACAATCTTCTCCTTGTGCATTCCTCCATCTTATGTATTGTGGGTGGCCCCTCTTGTCTCTACAGTCTGTTACTTGTGCATTCCTCCATCTTATGTATTGTGGGTGGCCCCTCTTGTCTCTACAATCTTCTGCTTGTGCATTCCTCCATCTTATGTATTGTGGGTGGCCCCTCTTGTCTCTACAGTCTGTTACTTGTGCATTCCTCCATCTTATGTATTGTGGGTGGCCCTTCTTGTCTCTACAGTCTGTTACTTGTGCATTCCTCCATCTTATGTATTGTGGGTGGCCCCTCTTGTCTCTACAGTCTGTTACTTGTGCATTCCTCCATCTTATGTATTGTGGGTGGCCCCTCTTGTCTCTACAGTCTGTTACTTGTGCATTCCTCCATCTTATTTATTGTGGGTGGCCCCTCTTGTCTCTACAATCTTCTGCTTGTGCATTCCTCCATCTTATGCATTGTGGGTGGCTCCATTCACACCTCCACAATGTAATTTTGCGGATACTGCTCATGTCGCCTCAATCTCTCAGGGTCTGTAATGAGATGACCCATCATAACGTATCTAATCCCCATCATATACACTTTTTCCCTCTAGTCCCTCCATCCCAGACGTACATTTGCTTGCTTTCCTTTGAGTTCTAGAATTTGACTCACTAGTATAACTACATCTAGATTAGGCACTACTTAACCAAAAGCATTACTTTTTTTATTTCTGGTACTTAAACTTGGAAGATGCACCTCGATACAGTTTTCATTAATGTCAATCACAGCCCTTTAACTTTGCTTCTTGTAGTCCATGCCAAGTGTGGTCCACATGTTCAGGCTCTTTTCATGTTCTTCTATGAGTAGATTCTGTTCAACCAGCTGTTACTTCACATTAAGATTGGTGTAGACCAAGTAAAGTGCTTTGAATTGGGCAAATTGTTTCCTTCTCATGCTCCATTCCTTTATTCTATGCTCCAGTTTCTCATTATTCTACTTTGATGTGATGGAAGATGTACGCTGCATTAATTTACTAAGGGGCTTTCTTTTAATGATGACCCTTGCCTCTCCCTTGCCTCCTTCATTGAGGTGGGTTCTTCCTTCCCTTCTAACCTTGAACTTGGCACCATCCTTTAAGTACAGCATCACTCCCCGGCATATTTCCACTCTCAGTGTCATTTGTAAACAAACTACATATTGACATCTCCACTTCTTGTCACTGGCCTCTGAATGTCTGATATCAGCAATATATATTTTTTGCTGGTGCATCACTGCTTACAGCTCTCACATCTTCCTTTCCAGAATCATTGTACTGAGTAGCAGTACTTGTGAACCATTCTTTGAGTTATCCTTACTTGTTCCTCTGTTTTGTTTTTGTACCATTTTTCCCTCTGTCAGCTGTCCCCGTATCTATCATTCTCTTCTGCTTCTGCAACACCACTGTCTTTCATCTTAGTTTTTATGTATGGTCACAGTGAGCTGTCTTGGAAACCAGTTTGGAGTACCACTGTCCCTTCTAGACTAAGACAGAGCATAGTCCTGACCCAGTATTTGTCCCCCAAACAGCTATCCCCTGCCTTTCTATTCATGTCAAGCTATTTTCTCTCATTCATTGAATTAACCATTCCTTTTACTCCCTCATCCTCTCATTACTCAGGATGATTGGTGCTTGCAGAGGTAGCACATCTGAGGCTGATATCTGCAACCCCTGTTGTGGCATGTTGGTCCCCTCGCCTGTGTCCTCTGAAAAGTCACTGGTGTCTATGTGCACTGCAACATGCATCCATCTTGTTCCATAAATAATTATCTTAGTCACCTGCTGCCATGCTTTCCAAAGTCTGAGCTCCAATACCATTTTACCTTAACATGGTATTATCTATCTTTTTGCCAAGACTGTTATTTTGCTCATCGTTTGAGTTTTCATTCACCAGAATCCACTGCTCTATCCCCATATTTAGGTATCTAGTCAGTCTTTTTCCCTTCACATGCACTACTTCCCCTACCTTCAACCTTTCCCACTCAGTTGTACCACCTCACCTTCTTCTTATCAGTTGTTTGTTCCCTCTTCTGCAGCTGACCACTTACTTGTCCATGTTACACTGTTGTGACAAGCCTTCCTTTCAGCCCTTTGTTCTCTTGTTACACTCCTTCCCCTTCTCCTGCTGCCATTTCTTCGTATTTACCACCACATCCTCCTCTTTATCTGTTCTATGCCCTCTGCCTATAATTATCATTCTTCTGTTTTCTTCCCATCTTCCCTTGGCCATATTATTTGTATCTACAATTGACTGCCTGTCTTAAATATTCCCCTCCTGTTTTTATTCCTATCAGATCTTCCCTAATTGACCCCTACCTACCTTGTCTGGTTCCTGAATGCTGTGTACATATAATGACTTACAAACTTAAAAAATACATCGGGTGAATCCGTAGACTATATTGGTGATAATTGCCATTGATAATCACATTGTAAGTTGAACAGAGTGAGAAATATTGAATATTATTGTTACTGTTAATTATTCAATTAAGCATACTCCTGTCAATATTTCAATAAACAAGCAGTCGAAAATTAATTTTTTGTTGTCATGTAAAAGCCCTGGAATCTTGAGCAAAAGTATTGCTGATTGTATATCTTAGCTGTAAATTTTCCAAGATATAAAAAGTTGTTAGTAAAAATGTGCAGAAATATATAATTTAGGGTTTTTTTAAAGATAATATTTTACAGTGTTGATGTAAAGACTATAAATGCACTGAAATCTATCATACTAAACAATACTTTTATTTTTACTGGATACTTTATTTTTTCACATTTGTAATAGCATTTACTATCCACAATATATTTAAATTGTTTGGCTCATGTTCTTTAGTTTGATCTTTCAGAAACTGCTCAGGAATCTAAGAATGTGTATAGGCTGCTGAATGTCTGATATCCCACAGTTATTAGATGTGTTTACAAACACTCCTAGTTATTGAGTGTTTAAGGCAATCTACTCTTTGCAAATACCCTAGGTTTGGGAGTTAGGAAAATGCTTAGGACTGTACTGCTGGAGGTGTGATACTCCATAAGTACTAGATGTGAATGAGTTCAGAATTAGGCACACAATTAATACCCAGTCTACACAAGAAGAGTCACTCAGTAAAGAAATTACAGCAACAGTTTTGTCTACAAGGTTCCCAAGTCGCCTCACAGTAAGACGCAGTCTGGTTCGATTCTCATCTAGAGCGTCTTCTGCGTGGAGACATGCGTGAATGGACACACCTTCATTGAAGGTTGTGTGTCAGGGCTGGTAACTCGGCACGTAAAAATCAACTACCAAGCATTAGCGGACCGGAGTTCCGCTGTGGCGACCCCTAACCAGGAAAAGCCGAAAGACACAACAACATATTCACATGTAATTAACAGGCAAATAATTTACACACAGACTACTGTAAAAAATACAGGAAACAAAATCAGTTTGCTTTTCTTTGTTAAGTTGTCCATTCATAAGTTAAAAAAAGCAACTGAACTTAACAAATGTAAAACAAAACTAATGTGAAATACAAATGTACTGCTATTATATTTGGCAGCTAAAATTAGTCAAAAAGAGAGTTACAGCAGAAGTCCTGCTATAAGAATAACAATGAAGTTAGGTTTAGTTTCTGGTCATCACTTTGTTCACATTCTTTTTCTCGGTATTGTTACATCACTTCATTCTAATATATTACTATGCAATTAAATTCGAGTGACATTTAAAGACATGCAGGTAGGTGCGTGCGTGAATGGGAGTGCCTTCTTTGAAGGTTGGGCATCGGGCTGGCACCTCGGCACCATAAAAATCCACTGCCAATCATTAGCGGACCGGAGTTCCACTGTGGCGACCCCTAACTGGGAAAAGCCGAAAGACATTAGTACTATGCGATTAAATTGTTGTTTTCGTAACTAGTTTTAACATTTGTGTTTTGTGTTTTGCAATTCCTTTATACTATATACAGAAATATTCAGCAGCCTGCTAAGGAAAGGATTTTGTCTGGAAGACTATAAACCAGCGTTTGCCATGTTATTAAAAACTACAGCTGGAATGCACATTTCTGCTTTTTTTTATTGATGAATATCATCACAGCAGTACTGTTTTTTTTTTTCTTAAAAGAAAATTTTAGCAATGGAATTTCTATAAGAATCAAGAAAAGTAGCAGTAAATATAAACTCAAAAAAAAAACAGATATAAGAAACATAAAAAAAATAACTAGAACCACACACACTATATACAAGGCAGCAGACTGATAAATATGTAGGAGAAAATACAGGTTACTATATTGTTAATGATGGTAAATATAATTAGCATAATAAAAGTGCAGTGCAAAATAGAAATAGTCTTAGCAGAGAAACGGTTACAAGCCATTTAAGGTATGCAGAGTAACTGCTGGAACTTCTAAAAGTGATAACAACTTGGAATAACAATTACAACTGAAAAGGAAATAATCTGAAATGAATTTGTCAATGAATTGTTTGTCATTAAAATATTTTTAAATGTAGGCATCCATTTACACGCTCTTAGATATTTCAGTGAAACAGTATCAAAGATATTCAAATTATAGCAGTTTAAGGATAACTACTGAGTAGAAATGTAATATTTCACCATGATAAATTGAATTATTAGCAACATTAAAATGTTATTCTCCAAAGTATAATTAGTTTGAGTTAAGTTATGAACTGCTATGTAAGATATCTATGCATGTGTGTTAAAGTCACCACCGTAACAGGTACAAGAAAACAAAATCTGAGGGTAATGCTGCTGAGTGCTACAAGTCTAAACCTCAAAATGCATTCACTTGAGACACTCTTTAAAATGGAGAACATTGACATCTGTGCAGTGACAGAGACCTAGTTCAAGGCTCCAGAGAGCATCCCTGCATTACCAGGCTATAATTCATACCACACCTTTCGGCCACCTAACCTGGACCGAAACACTAAAGGCGAAGGCGTGTCCATATTCATTAAGGATATCCACACCTCCAGGCTAGTTGTTCAGCATAATGCATTCGAGATTATCCAAGTGCAACTAACTCTGGGCAAGACCGCAATCCAAATTCTAACTTGCTACAGATCCCCCACCATGCCCCAGGATTCCCACTCCTCTTTTCTTGATACACTGGAAAATATTAGGGTACAACCCAACACCCTAATAATGGGTGAATTCAACTACTCCACCATTAACTGGGAAAACTACTCATGTACCAACTTTTTTGCTCAACGTTTTCTGGAATTCATAAATTCCAACGCCTTGGATCAACTTATCCACACCCCCACCAGGGGCAGCAATATCCTAGACCTGGTCATTACCAACATGAGCAACCGGTGTTCCACACCAGAGGTCAGTTTCTCGTTGGTCAGATCCGACCACAAGCTAATCATCCTAGACATCCACATCCCACCCCCATTAGGGAAACCACCATAAATAATTTCTCCAAAGCCAACTTCATGCTTCTTAAGACAGAAGTGGCAAACTTCACGATACCTATGCAGATGGGCAATAGAGGTATGACTGCTGAATCCTACACAAATGCACTTTATAAGCACTTACATGAGTGCATGGATTGTGCTATCCCCAAAGGAACCAAGATGCTATGTGAAAAATTATATACTGCCTTCTGTTGGTTTCTTGCTGTTACTTGCATTTACATGCATGCATACCACATTTCATTTAAGTATTTATTGTAATCAACTAGTCTTATTACTGTATTGTATTGAGTACAGTAAATACACAAAAACAACTGTTTCAGTTAATACGCTTTACTGTCACATTTTCTTTTCGATCTACAAGCATGCAGCATAGATGCTGTCAGCTCTCTATGGCAAATACCCAAAGCTTGTTTATACACACTTATTTTTATACCAAAAGGTCTGATATTTTTTCTCAGAGTCTGATGTATAACAGTTCTTTCTTTGTCCTTTGTTCCCTTGTCCTTGGTTCTTTGTAGTTTGATGATCCATGGAAACTCAGTCTTGCATTATCTGAAATGTACTGAACATGTATAAAGCACAAAGAAAAACTTCAAAATCCACAAATAGGCAGGCAAATCGAGATATAATCCGTTTATTATAAAACTTGTTATAAAACTAAAGCGCTTTTCGTAAGTAACATTTACGAACTTCTTTAGAAACAGAACAGAGGTACAAAATGCCATTTAAACAAGAAAATCTAATACTCAGTTGATACATCATTTAGAATGTGAAGAAACATTAAAGGCATCTTGGCAAAATGTAGCCGAATCCATTAAATGATGAAATTTACTATGTAAAGTATAATATAAATACTATATGCAACAAAATATAAAGCTATCTAAACCACGAAAATTCATGGGAACTTTCAAAATAGTAAAAAGAATATTAATAATCTACATGAAAAGTAATTCATATTACAGACTATACAGCAGCAAATAAACATTAAAAATATTAAATTCTTAATAAAAAGAATTTATATCTTATACAAAAAAATATAAAGTAAATAGTACATATAAAATGACATATAGAATTATTATCATAAACTTCCTAGGCCAAGATGCCTTTAATGTTTCTTCACACTCTAATTGATGTATCAGCTGATTATTAGATTTTCTTATTTAAATGGCATTTTGTACCTCTGTTCTGTTTCTGAAGAAGTTCGTATATGTTACTTACGAAAAGCGCTTTAGTTTTATAATAAACGGATTATATCTCGGTTTGCCTGCCTATTTGTGGATTTTGAAGATTATCTGAAACGTGGTGTTCCAGCACTATCTGAAACTTGATGTTACATCTCTTTACTTCATTGATGTCCTTTCAGCTGCCATCTGCGCAGTTATTTTTACAGACATTGTTTCTCAGTAACATACTCCTTTACATGGATGTCAAATATCTAAGCTATGCCAGCACACTTACTACTTTTTATTTTTCAGCATTTTATACTATTTTATAATTAACCCTTTATATTTCATATAGTTCTTGCAGCTTTTTATTCACGTTAATAATCATGCTAACAGTTTAAATGGAGACAGCATACTATTTTCTTTTAGTTCCCCATTATTCTATTATTTTGAGGAACGGACTAAACTTCAGTTAAAGAAAAGACTGCATTTGTTTTATTAGCATTATTATTTACACCATTTACCACTTTGTTCATATTTACAACCATAACTTGTTGAGTTATTGCAACTCTTTGTAACCTGCAGCACATAAAACAATTTTAAGCTGTCATTATTATTATGACCCCTAAAACTATCAACACAGGATGTATTAACTAATATAGCAATTTGGTCCCAGATGATGACCATCCTATGAATATGTCCCACCAGTTATGGGCAGTGTCAGCTTCTGTTTTTATTTTTTACTATTAACACTGGGTTATTTGAAGCCACACATACAAACTGTGGTGCCACTTTAACAAACGTTTTGAAATTTGAAGGAATATTGTCTTTTTACACAATATTTTGTTAAATTTACAAATTTAATTTGTCTATCAAAGATACTTGTAATAACTTACTTCCATTGTGCCTGTAAATGTACAGTCTGTGAGATATCTTGTTCTACTAGTTTTTATACCATGCTCTTTTAAATTTGCATTTGGTATCTTTATAATTTGGAAATGTATTATTGAAGTGCAATATTAATTTTTTGGTACTGTTGTCCTATCATAGTACAAGTGAATGGTATTTTTATCATTTGATTTGTATGAAGTACTGGCCTGTTACCTAAAATGGTAAGCATTTTAACCTGTGGTCCTTTCCTTGTATTACTGTGTTGTTTATACAAATACCCTTTTTTCCCTGTTGAGTTTATTCTTATTTTTGTGTTATTGTCTACACACTGTGACATTTTTGCATGATGTCTTTCCTTGTCAGAATTGTTACATCTTCGGGGGGTGTAATGTACAGCATCTAATAGAGACTGAGCTGTTTACTGAAGTGTTTATGTCAGTCTTCGACTCTTCTTCTACTTTTATGTATGCCTGACCCTGTGCAGCTAACCAAGCTGTTATATTATTG
Organism: Protopterus annectens; assembly: GCF_019279795.1. NCBI lineage: Eukaryota > Metazoa > Chordata > Ceratodontiformes > Protopteridae > Protopterus > Protopterus annectens. The sequence goes on from NC_056725.1 coordinate 1,728,179,986, forward strand.
TTAAATGGTATGCTTCCAAAGGTACATGCTGTATGCTTTTTACAACTGAAATTGTCTTGTGTTCTATTTTGTGTATCATTTTCCTAACTAAGTTTTATTCATGAAATATTGTAATTCCCTCTGTTTTGATGTTCAGAATGATGCAAATGAAATGCAGATGTCTGTGTTGAATGCTGCATGCCTTGTCTCGCAGCTGCATTTTTATCTATAGTCCGTTGAAACATGTTCCAGACACTGAACATTCCGCTTGTCTCAAGCTGTACCAGAATATATGTATGCTAGCAAACAGAAATACATGTATTTAACTAACTATATTATTTTTACATATATTATAGCAACATATGTGCATATGCATCTAACTATCAAATAGATGTGCACATGCATTTATACATTTTTAAACATATCTATCACTGTATACAATCCCTCTGTTTTATTTTAAATACAAACTCTCTACATTAGTATGTACTTTTTAGTTAAGTTATATTGCTATTAACTAGAAACAAATTGGGAAATAAAATATTTAGTTTTCTTTTAACACAGCAAGTTAACACAGTTTAATACTGTCAACACAATGATGACAACCATTACTATTAGAACTGGATGAATCTAAATATGACTCTATACCATACCGCTCAACCTGGAAACATCAAAAACCTGGACAAAGACTCATGAAAAATAGGTACAAATCTATATGCTGATTAACATAAAATGTGCATATATAATTAAGTAACCCCACCCACTCCAATGGAATTGTGGGATACCAACTTTTAAACGCAAACTGAAGAACAGATAATATAGGATCATGAAAGAAACATGCCCCCCAGACCCCCACCCCACTAATTACTTCAACAGTATGTCTCCAAGTATGCACAAGCACCAAAATGAAGCATGACCCTCCCCCCCAGACCTCACTAAATCCTACTATGCATTATGGAATTAACTGCTGATATTATGTGGTATTCCTGGCAAGGTATTAAACAGGTTAGTTTATACTGTACAACTCCAGCAAACTACAACACTTAAGTTCACTTTCAGATTCAGAGACAGGTTTGCTGCCTAGGCCAGCAACTCACAGTTTTAATCATCTGATAAGGGCTTCAAGAGTCATTTCTGGCTCAACAAGATAACCAGCTAAACTGTTGCATTCACTAAAATTAGTTAGTCTCCTTCACAGCTATTAATTATGGCCTTTAAAAGGAAAATATGGTAATTAACTAGATGTATACTTACTAGGAAGGAATTAGAAATGTTGCTGTAACATTCAGGAAAATACATTTCCCCCTTCAACCACATAAAAGGAAATTATTCAAAATATGACCTTGCATATATAGGCTGAATGCGTTATCCACAGATATTGACTTTTTATAAGCAGTAAACATTTTAAGGCAGTAATGTATCCACTCACACAGTCAATATATATATATATATATATATATATATATATATATATATATATATATATATATATATATATATATATATATATATATATATATATAGTACCATCAGATTAGCATTTATTTCTTTGCCTAGCCTACATGTAAGAAAATTGAAAGTGACCAAAACATGCAGACTGTACTCCAAAACAACAATGTGACAGGAATCAAATGACATTATACAAAGCACAGTGCTCGCTTTTACATTTCACCTAAAACAGAAGCAGGACCAGGTCTCTTTCCTCTTTCCAAGTAATCAATTTAATGGAACAGCTATTGTGGAAGTGCTTCAAGTCCCCTCAACTAATAAAAAGTCAGTAGGAGAAATCTTAATTATAACAGTTTGTAAAATGTTGCCTCATCGCAGTTAGCAAAGGTCTTTTCAAACAGCAAAACACAAGGTACCTTGGATTTCCAAACTGATAAAAATAATGTGCAAAGTGGTGTACATGTAAACCCATGGAAATATTATATGAAACAAAACATTATGCAAAATCAAGAAACACAAGAAAACAGCGAGTGTTATGACAAAATGAAAGCCTTACAGTTCTTCACTTTCCCACGATCCCCTTACAAATATAAAATGTCTTTAATTCTTCAAATTTCATGACCACAACAAACAGTAAACAAACTTGTCACTTTAACACAGTGATTTTACACTGTTAACTCGACTATTTAAAATTTCATAGCCAGACATTTTTCATCATCTCTGATTTACTGCAGCTTCAAATAAAAATACTACATGACAACTAAAGAAGTTATGGTTGCGATAATGCATAAGTGCCATGACATGTTTTATGAGGAAAGCTGCACTCAGAGTCCAACTCATTCATTTACAACAGCCTCCACTTAAGAAATCATAGTCGGGACACCAAATGACATGCAAAGGAGTAGGTAGGATTCTACATAAATACAGACACAATATAAGTCACATTCAGCTCAACAGCAACACAAAACCTACCCACATCAATGAAGTTACAACTACTTTTTACCTCTCTGTTTTAAATAACCACATGCAAATGTTGCTTACCTAGATGCTGGACCAAAATGTATCAGAATTCGGTTTGGGCAGCTCAGTGGAAACCGCATTTCCTGTAGAAAGCGCTGCTTTTTGAGCCTAATAAATTATATAGAAAAATGCAGTTTTCCTCCATCCCACCCAGAGTTGAGTTACTGTCAGAGAGTTCCTTCAATTCCAAACATTATGAACACATCCAATTATCCAAAAACTCAGTGACGTTCACTGTGCATATAAACTCTGTTGAAAAAATGGTCCTACACTGATATGCCCTGATACACCTGAAGATGGTGAATTTCATTTTTTAATTGCATACATGTCACAAGTTGAAAATGGTTTCAGTAATGCTGTCATGTATCTACGGGTTACAATGTTGATAAGCTATATAGAATTTAAATATGTGAAAAGTTTCTTCAATAAAATAAGTTTTAAATAATAATCTGAATGTAAAAAAAAAAAAAAAAAAAAATCACATTACTGAGTGCTCACTAAATCTACCAAGAAATCATACAAGAGAAAATGCAGTGTTAAACTACACAGCCCGCAATACCTAACATGGGCTACTTCTTGCAAACTTCAGTTCTTTTCTTGTATGTTTATAATGCTTATCTCAAATATAGTCTCTTCTGGTATACATTGTTTTATCCACATACTTGTACGGTTATCAAAATTTACTTAATTTACTCGTCATACCCTTTAGGAAAAAGCCCCGCCCCCCTAAATTTGATTTGCTACTTTAATAGAAAAATTAAATAGTTTTATTGATGGAGAAGTATCTGCCTGTTTCTATGGTTTAACCCTTGCAATTGTGCTATGCAAATCAGAATAGAAGGCAGGGAGCAAGTCTGTTAGTCATACAAAAGTAAAAGCCACAGATCACTATCACATACGCATTAAAAATGAAATCAGACATCTTCTACACAAGACACACACACACACACACACACACACACACACACACACACACACACACACACACACACACACACACACACACACACACCCTTTCTGAACATAAATAATAATTTTTCAGCTTACTCACAAGCCTGAGCCTTCTAAACAACATCCAATCTGTTCGGGCCTTCATACCCTCTAAATAAAATCCTTGCCGTCGTTTGAGCCTTCATACCCTCTAAATAAAACGGAATCCTTGCAGTTTGAGCCTTCTAAATAAATCCTTGTGAGCTTTCATACCTTCTAAATAAAAATAAATCCTTGTCATTCTTTCTGGCTGGTTCGTTCCCACTTGCAAAGCATTTGAACCAGCCGGAAACCCAGAAATACGTGCGCTGTGAGTTCAATTCTGACTGGCTGGTAGCCCTGATGAGCTGATGTCATTGCGCATGTGATGACATCAGCTAAAGCACAAAATAATGAAAAAAAACAAAGTGAAAAAATAAAAAAAAATAAAGAAAAAATCGGAAATGAATGGGTGCCATTATTTAGACCCCAAAACTCAGTAAAAAATGAGTAATTTGGGACAGTTGGGAGGTATGCTCTATACAGTGATGTCCTATACAGTAATTATTGACAACGCTTGAGTATTTTATTGCAAAGGCATTGCATTCTTGTTTTGAAAAAAAAATGTCACAAATGTCAAGCTTTGACTTGTTACTCTATTTACATACATAAATCATGTACTAGTACTGTACAGAATAAACTTGCTTGTACAGATTGTTTTTGCATTTGCATATACATGGCTGTAATGTACACTTAGTCTAGTTTACAAACTTAGCATTTAACTGAAGCCTGCTAATTACATTACTTGAACTATTAAAATGTATTTTTGGTATTACTACTTTGCACCTTTATTTAAGTCTCTTTTGCAGTACTGTTTACACAGTTAATGTAAAATTGAAAGTATGCCATTCTCACTGTAGTATACATCATTGTATTGCAATACTGTTTATTTGCTTTATGCTGTGAGAATTAAATGTATGCCTGCCTTTTGGCTGTTACCTAGACTGTGACCCTTTGGTCTTACACATTTGCTAATTTTTTTGGCCATTTTCAAAAACAGAAAATATTTTTATAAAGCTTTTGCTGTTGCCTATACTGTCAAAATTGTAGTAGGAATTGCTTTTACCCATTTTGAAAAGATGTTTACTGTTAGTAGTAGCTATTTGTACCCTCCCTTTTTGTAAAGGGACCTGCATAATTTATTTTAACTGCATACCATAGCTCATATACTAACTGTACTCATAGTATTTACTTGCAAACATTTGTTCTTTTTGCTTAATGCTGTACGTGAACACTTAACAATAATGTTTTAGAAAAATGTAAGCCATTTGGCCTGGTGACCAGTCTTGTTCCCTTGACCTTATAAATTTCAGTACCAGTAACTATCTATTCAGCCTGGAAAAATTTGAGCTCACATACTTTTTTTCTTTGTGCATTCCAGACTCTTAATCCATAACTCCTTCAGCACTTACTCGCACCTTCAGTCATTCGTTAATATACTTGCGACTTGATATTAGAATGCAGTTGTAATAAACATTAACTTGCTTAACTATGCATAATATTGCTTTTGAATACTGTTTTTGCTGGAGTCTGTGCTATTTTTATGCTATTATACAATTACAAAATATTGTAAGAAACAAAAGAGATATTGACTTAACTAACACATGCCTAAAACAAATATATTTACATGATTTACATTTGCTGTTGTCTGCCTTTTGCTGCACTTTAGGTGAAAAGAAAATGCATGCATGTCAGTCTTGTGACGTCACTTCTTTACTGCGTTTAACTACTCTCATTTGATTTTTATATTCTAGAACAGTTTTGTTATATGAAATGGTTTTAAAATCACCATTTAAGTGCCTTGCTTTAACTGAATGAAAGTTTGTGCTGTGTATGCTTCGATGTTTTGCTTCAAAAAAAAAAACTAAATAAATTGTTAGAACCCCACCTCCCCTTTTAACTTGAAACCAATGCATAAAACTAAAAGTAGAATAGTACGTCGTAAATTATTTATCAGCGTAGTTAACTGCTGTTGCTTTAACTCTTTACTAACTAGATTATTCTGTTTTGCTGACTTTAACGCTCTTATCCACTTTTGAAAAAGTGTTTGCATATGTTGTCTGAACTTTTTGAACTCACTCTGATTGTGTCTTAGAAGTTTATTAAATCTTTTTGTCAGATTACTATGAACCTCATCTCTATTTTTATCTGTTTTGTAATGTGCATTGGTTTTATGCCACTTTTGTCTAGCAATATGTAGAGAAGAATTTCTAAATAACTGACTTGACTGATATTGTACCTCTGAAATTAACATTTTACATGTGGTGACAGGACATAATGCATCTTGTTGTTTACCATTACTTTTATGACATTGCACACAGAAAGCAGTTTCATATGACTTGCACAATAAATGTCTACTGTCATACAAATGATATTGCTGTTTAAGATACCAGTCAAATGTACATAAAGCATTGACATGAACTTTACCTAGTAAAGTACTACATGTGCTACTGTTATGTTTATACCAATCTTTAAATTTTGACCATACATGTGCTGGACTATTATTATTGTCTACCTGAAAGGTAGTGTTACATTTTACGGTTCTTTTGTTTATGGCATCCATGCTGTAGAATGATAAACTAAAAGAAAATTACCAGTTTCTGTGTGGAAGGTGGCCAAATCTTCCATCGAGAAAGCATGGAAAGTCCCTCGTTGATTCACTGAAAAGGAGGTCAAACACAGCTGGCAGATTCAGTTGTGTAAATGTGCAGGACCTGTGGAATTTACAGAGATGCACTGTTGTGCTACTGGATACTGTACAGAAGAAGGAGGCAAACATTTGCACTGGAACAGAACGTACAAACTTAAAATAAAAAAGAAGCTGTAGTTGTCACAATAAGAAACCATTCAGTCCGTCAACTGTGGCTCACCATTGAAAAATTATATGACATCTTCTGTTGGTTTCTCACTGTTACTTGCATTTACATGCATGCATACCACAATTCATTTAAATATTTATTGTAATCAGCTAATCTTATTACTGTATTGTACTGAGTACAATAAATACACGAAGACAACTGTTTCAGTTAATACGCTTTACTGTCACATTTTCTTTTCAGATCTGCAACCATGCAACACAGATGTTGTCAGCTCTCTATGGCAAATACCCAAAGCTTGTTTATACACACTCATTTTTTTACCAAAAGGTCTGATATTTTTTCTCAGAGTCTGATGTATAACAGTTCTTTCTTTGTATAATGGTTTTCCTTTGTTCCCTTGTCCTTGGTTCTTTGTAGTTTGATGATCCATGGGAACTCAGTCTTGCATTATCTGAAACGTGGTGTTACAGCACTATCTGAAACTTGATGTTACATCTCTTTACATCATTGATGTCCTTCCAGCTGCCATCTGAGCAATTATTTTTACAGACTTTGTTTCTCAATAACATACTCCTTTACATGGATGCCAATATCTAAGCTATGCCAGCACACTTACTACTTCTTATTTTTCAGCATTTTATACTATTCCTAAATTAACCCTTTATATTTCATGTCATTCTTGCAGCTTTTTATTCAAGCTAATAATCATGCTAACAACAGTTTAAATGGAGACAGAATACTATTTTCTTTCACTATCCTCCAAAAATGGAAGCCAATCTGGTGGTACCCTGCCATAAACAAACTACAACAGAAGAAAAAAACTGTTGCAAAAACGAGTAAACTCCCATGATTGGAGGAACTCCCTGGTTAGCCTCAGTAAGAAGCTGAGATCCATCATAAAATCCTCCAAAGCTAGTTACGAAAACAAAATTGCCACTGATTCTAAAGACTACCACAAAGCATTCTATAGCTATGTCAAGAATCCCAATGGCAACACTCTGCTCTGAGTAACAGCACAATGGCACTAAATATACAGAACCAACTGATATTGCCAACATCCTGGCAGATAGGCTCAGTGCTAACTTTACCCACCTCTCACTCCAAAAGGGCCCGTTTCTATACCAGAAGAATGCAAAGTTACTGTAATCACAGCTGCACAGGTAAAAAACACACTCTCCAAAGCCAAGAACACAGCATCCATGCGACCTGACAACATCCCAGGCTGCATTCTACATGAACTACAGAATGAAGTGGCAACCCACCTAAGCACCATGTTCAATCATAGCCTCACCTCAGGCTTTTTGCCCACTGAATGGTGCACAGCGATGATTATCCCACTCTACAAATGGGGAACCACCACAGACCCCAGGAACTACCGCCCCATTAGCCTAACAAGCCTGGTCTGCAAGGCCATGGAATGTATCATTATGGAACTTATAAACAAAGAGATTGGTAATCTCCAAACTCTGGACCCCACCCAGTTCGGGTTTGTAAAAGGAAGATCATGTCTCCTAAACCTGACAGACTTATTTGAAGCCATCACTAAAGCCACAGACGAGGGTAAAGTGGTTTACACATCTAGATCTTGCCAAGGATTTTGACACCATCCTCCACTCTGGAATTATAGATAAACCTACTAAACTAGGTATAAATCTCTATGTCACAAGATATGTTGCCAACTGGCTCTCTAACAGAACCCACACTGTGAAAGTAGCAGACTCCAAATCTGACTTCAGACCAGTGACTAGTGGAGTACCACAGGGTTCAGTCCTGGGTCCTCTCCTGTTTGGTATCTGCTTTTCTGATGTACAGGCTAACACAGAAGGTCTTTGGCTAATGAAGTTCGCAGATGACTGCAAACTAGGAGCCATAATCGAAACTCCTAACTATGTGAACATCCTACAAAAGGGCCACATTGAGACAGATGCCTGGTGTCAAAGCCATGGCCTCAAGCTCAATGCCAAAAAGTGCATTGTCATCCCCTTTGGTAAAAAACTCTGTACCCATGAGCTAATACATAGGTGGTAGTCTGCTTAACACCGAAAGTGTGATAAGAGACCCTGGGACACAGGTGGACAGTAGTCTCTCCTTTGATAATCACAAGGCCATAGTAGTCAGGAAATCCTCCTATGTGGCACAGCTCATCACAAAAGGTTTCTCATCCAGGAAAAAAGAGGTCATTGTTCCCCTGTACTCATCACTCATTAGACCCATTATAGAGTACAATGCCCCTTTTGGTATGTACCTCACAAGACATCTACAACAATTGGAAAGGCCACAAAAATACCTCATAAAGAGGATTACTGGCCTCAAACAAATGCCTTATGCAGACCATCTCAAAAAACTCCAGCTTCAATCCATCGCATATCGCCTACTCAGAGGCGATCTCTGCCTAACATACAAAGCTATGTCAAACCCAGAGCTGTTGGACATGCTTCACTTAAAGAAATCCCAATTCCACTGAGCTGCATGCTCTAGAGACCTAAACCTTGTCACCACAATAAATAGAACATGCTGGAGGGAGAGATTCCTGTCCCAGAGACTTCCCATACTCCGGAACAAATTACCTATCTATATCAAACAAAGCTCCTCATTAGCACTCTTCAAGAAAAATCTTGATGATTGGATGGGAAATAGAAAATTCCCTCCGGGGATCACCTCTGTGGCTCTGCTCGACGGGGGCACAGGAAAATAATTTTCTTTGGTGATGAAAGCCAGGGTACCATTTTGGCTAGGCTTATATAGGCCCTAGGACGAATAGCTCAGCACCTACCTATGAACCTATGAACCTACAAGTATTTTCATTTATTGTTTAAATCAAGCCAAAATTTTTGTACCTGAAGACAAGATGAAAAATATGCAAAATATCTGCATTATTTACTTTACAACTAAAATAAATGTAGGATAGTTGGGAAATTATTTGACTTTTTTGGGGCAAGTAAATAAGTATTTTATATATCATGAACTGCGTGTGGTACAATTTCTTGAATGGTATATATAAATAAATAAATAAATATATATATATATATATATATATATATATATATATATATGTGTGTGTGTGTATTGATATGGTATGATGAATTAGGGTCTATATCAGAACATCGAACAAACGTAATATGGAATGACCTAAAGGCCGAAAATGCAGGACCTCAAACTCGCTATTGTGTGGGACTGTGCCCCTCACACTCCCCATTAAATATATATACCAACTCCGAGACTGCAATACAGTGAGGAAAGGGCAAATATTCTAATCTTCGCTGTACTGCAATCTCACAAAAAGCATATCGAGGTCTGGGATTTTTGGCCTTTGGGTAGTTCGATATTTTCACTTTTCGATGTCGTGATAGGAACCCGATGAATTATGCCCCACTACATTATTATGTAGGAAACTGTTACAGTTAGCCAGCAGAGATGAGTGATGAACTTGAGAAAAGTATAGTACCTAAATAAAAGTGGCTCGGAGGTTAAACAGAGCACTATTAAATAATTAAACATGTATACATTTTACCCTGCTTGCTGCTGCAATGGAAAACTTTAATTTCAGAGTATTGTTTTGGCATCCTGCAGACTACAAGAGCAACAGAAAGGAGAAAGAGAGACTTTAAGTGCCTCCATTTTGATTTTTTTCTGATTATACTGCTTTCTGCACTTGATTTAAGTTGTTTCTTTTTCATTTAACTGCATTTATTTTAACTGTATTTGCTTTAATATTGCTACACAATCAAGTGTGCTAGCTTGTACTGCATTAAAAGTATATTACCGGTGCCAGAAAGTCTGTTCTTCAAATTTTCCCTTAAGATCTTGCTAGATCTCTTCTCTCTTGCACTTTAGCTTATTTACCTAGCACTTTATCAGGTTTTTGTAGCCATTATTGTAGCACACATAAGTGATATCAGCACTAGATATCCTTAAGGAAACATCTCCAGCACTTAGTAATGATGACCATCCATCCTGGCATGTCTAAAGGTCAGTTTCCTTTGCTTTCTCTTATTAACCTGGTGAATTTGGGCATTCTGAGGCAATGCAGCAACTGCCTCATGTACACAGACAACTGTCTCCTCTTATCTCCCAACATTCAGACTTGTGAGAGATGTGCTTATCTCTCCAAACTGGAAGCCATGGACTCTCCAGCCAAGACCAGAGTAGCTAGTCAAGAGGAGAAGTTCAACACCTGCACCACACCACATGGAACACACAGCCCTCCAGAACACCCACCATCATAGCCCTCACATAAAAACACAAACCTCACACCCACTGTCGCTGAGGTTTTCAATAGAAATCTACCCCAACATCGGAGACCTCCAAGGCAGAAACACATTCGACCCCCACAACACAGCACAAACCACAAGACACATAGCTCACCTACACAGTGTACCCCTCAACCAAAGCCACTAAGGCAAAATGGCTTGCCCAATACAATAATCATAGGTGATTCAATAGTGAGGCACACTGATGTCCCACTCACTAGGTTGAATAAGGAGTAGGTAACAGTCAGCTGTCTTATCAGGTGCCAGAGCCCGACACATAACACATGCACTCACGACACTCCACAACAAGTACAAGTATGACTCTGTCATTGTCCATATGGGTGTGAATGATCAGAGATGCACCTCCCTGGACTACATGAAAAGAGACAAGGTGGAGCTCTCAGATTATGTGGCCCAGGCAGGTATGACCCTAGCCCTGAGCACCATCCTACCATTGCCCAGAATGATACTACAATACAATGCTTTGCCAGAGATGGCCTGCATCTGTCACCTCTGGATTTCTAGGTACTGGCTAAGGCTCTTGCCACACCTATAGTGCCTTTTTTAGGCAGTGTTCCAAAGACCAAATTACCACCGTAACAGCTATAAATTAATGCAATCTGAGGGTCATGCTGCTCAGCACTAGAAGTCTAAATTTCAAGATGCACTCACTTAAAGCACTCCTCAAAATGGAGAACACTGACATTTGTGCTGTAATGGAGACCTGGTTTAAAGCAGCAGAAAGCGCCCCTGTGCTACTAGGCTATAACTCATTCCACACCTTTCGGCACAAGAACATGGATTGCAGCTCCACAAGCGGTGGTGTCTCCATATTCATAAAGGATATAAACACCTTCAGACTAGTAGCACAGCATAACGCATCTGAGATACTCCAGGTAAAACTAACATTGGGTAAGACGGCGACTCAGGTCGTAGCCTGCTATAGGTCCCCAACCATGTCCCAAGACTCTCACTCTACTTTCCTAAGCACCCTGGAAACTATTAAGATCCAACCCAACACTCTCATACTAGGTGACTTCAACTACCCTCCTTCAACTGGAAAAGCTACTCATGCACCAATGCACTGGCCCAATGCTTCCTGGAATTCATCAGTTCCAATGCTCTGGACCAGCTCATTCTTACCCCCACTAGAGGAAGCAACATCCTTGACCTGGTTATTACTAACATGGGCAACTGTTGCTCTACAGCAATAGTCAATTCCTCCCTGGCTAGAGCAGACCACAAACTAATCACCATGAAAATCCACATCTCACCCACACTCCTCTGCAAAGGTATTCACCATGAAAAACTTCTCCAAAGCTGACTTTGGACTCCTAAAAACAGAGGTGGCTAACTTACCGGCACCAATGTCAATGTAAAATAGATGCACGACTGCCGAATCATACACCAATGCACTGTACAGACACGTACATAAATGCATGGAACTAGCCATACCCAACAGAACCAAGACACTTTCCTCCAAAAAAGGAAGCCAATCTGGTGGTCCCCTGCAATTAATAAACTCTATAACAGAAGGAAGAAACTGTTGCAGAAAAAGGTGAAGTCTCAAGACTGGAAAAATTCCCTTATCAGCCTCAACAAAAAGTTGAGATGCCTCATCAAAACCTCCAAAGCCAGCTATGAAGGCAGAATTGTGGCAGACACTAAAAACAACCACAAAGCCTTCTATAGTTATATCAAGAATCTCCATGTCATACCCAGATTTGCTCTGAGTTACTGCAAAATGGTACATCCTATATCGAGCTAACAGATATTGCCAATATACTGGCCAACAGATTCAGTGCCAACTTTACCCCTCTCTTCCCCCCTAAAGGACCAATCTCAGTACTGGAAGAATGCTAGGCACCCAGCATTACCGCAGCACAGGTTAAAGCTGCATTGTCCAAGGCCAAGAATACAGCTTCCATGGGACCCAACAATATCCTTGGCTGTGTTCAACATGAGTTACAAAGTGAACTGGAACCACATCTGTGTGCCCTGTTCACTCACAGCCTCACCTGAGGCTTTGTCCCTACCGAATGGTGCACTGCTACAGTCATCCCTCTCCATAAAGGAGGAGCGACTACAGACCCTGGAAATTATCAGCTCATTAGCCTGATGAGTCTGATATGTAAGGCTATAGAGCACATCATCATGGACCTAATTAACAAGGATATAGGGAATCTACAAACTCTAGATCCCAAGCAGTTTGGTTTTGTGAAAGGTAGATCATGCCTGCTCAACCTGGCTGACTTCTTTGAGTCAGTCACCAGAGCTGTAGATGAAGGTAAGGAAGTTCGTACAGCCTACCTCGATCTGGCCAAGGCCTTTGATACCATTTCTCACTCAGGAATTATTGATAAACCAAACTAGGCATTTACCCCTGTATTGTTAGGTGGGTTGTAAATTGGCTCACAGATAGAACCCACAGTGTGAAAGTAGCAGACTCTGAGTCAGACTGCTAAACAGTCATGAGTGGAGTCCCACAGGGATTGGTCCTGGGTCCTCTCCTGTTTGGCATCTACTTCTCAGAAGTCCAGGCCAACACAGAGGGACTCTGGCTGAGCAAGTTTGGAGATGACTGCAAGCTGGGAGCCATTATTAACTCCCCAAATGACGCAGACCTCCTACAGAAAGGCCTCACTGAAGCCAGTGACTGGTGTTGAAGCCTGGACTTAAGCTTAATACCAAAAAATGCATCATCATCCCCTTTGGGAAAAACTCAGTTCCCACTAATTACTACATCAATGGGAGCCCACCGAACACTGAAGGCATTATACGAGATCTGGGGGACACAGGTTGACAGCAACCTCTCCTTTGACCACCACATTGCCACTGTGGTCAGAAAGTCCTTCTATGTGGCAGATCTCATGGGCAAGGGTTTTGCATCCAGGAAGAAAGAGGTCATCATTTCTCTCAACTCTTCTCTCATTAGACCAATCATAGAGTATAATGCCCCATTTGGCATGTACTTTACTAGACACCTGGAACAGCTAGAGAGGCCACAAAAGTACCTCACAAAGAGGATCCTAGGCCTTAAACACATGTCCTACATGGACAGACTCTAAAAACTCCAGCTATTCTCTTTCTCATATCGCCTACTTAGAGGCAATCTCTGCTTGACTTACAAAGCCATGTATGACCCAGCTCTGTTAGAAATGCTACATCTAAAGAAATCCCAATCCCTCCACACCACACGCTCCAGAGACCTCAACCTTATTATCACAATCAACAGGACATGCTGGAGGGGCAGGTTCATAACCCAGAGACTGCCCATGCTCTAGAATAGACTTCCCATACATGTCAAACAGAGCACCTCAATCACCTTCTTCAAGAGAAATATTGATGAGTGGATGGGAAATAGAAAGTTCACTCCGGGAATCACTCCAGTGGCTCTACATGATGGAGGCACTGGGAACTAACGTCAGGCAGCACAATGCCAGGGCACTTCTATGGGCTAGGCTTGTAAAGGCTCCAGGGCCATTTGGCCTAGTACACACCTGTGAACCTATGAGCCTGTTATTTTCTTGGCATTATGGGTTGTAGATAAATTACAAAAGTTACAAATTTCAGGCACCAAACTAAAGTCTTTATATAGGAAGTCCTATACTAACATGGTATCAAAAAACTGATACCGTTTAGTTATATAACCCAAAATAAGCAGGTTAGGATAATAAATAATTGGTTGAAAAAAAGAACAAAACATGTTTTAAAATCAACAATGCTTATATCAGTAAACTGAACAGTGTTACAATGTTTTGAAAGGCTATAACACCTCATACAAGGCCACTGTCAGTACATTTCCATGAATGAAATATCCAGTACAGTCCCAGTATGAGGTGGACAAATCATAACCCCTTGAGCCACTACTCCCTGAAAGACAAACTGAGAAGGTTGCAACCAACCATCGTGATATAATCAACTCCAGAGCTGCACTACAAGAAGAGGAAGCACCTGGAATGGCACTTGGTCCCGGTATGATTCCCTGACAATGATTTCAATGGAAATGTCATCATTGTCTGGGAATCAAGTGGCAGGCAGTTGGGGCTCGGAGAATCTCCTTTCATGGAGCAGTAGTGTAGCCAATCGGTACGCCTAATCACCACATCACTTATCTGCTAGTCTCTTAATGGAGCAGTAGTGTAGCCAACCGGTATGCCTAATCACCACATCATTTATCTACTAGTCTCTTAAATTAATTTAACTTTTTGCATGTCTTATTTCTAAAAGCAAAATATTTAATATTTTACCTGCCTGAAATTGAAAAAAAATATTTTCTAGTTTTGATTTCATATTTCCTAGTTTTACCAATAACTTATTATTTCAAGTCATCTGGTAATGTACTAAAAATGGAATATCAATTGATACTTGCATATCAATATTTCTTAAACTTGTATATTTCACTTTTAATAATCTTTAACAAACTGAGAATAAATTACATTTCTTTATTCTTTTCATATATTGCATTTTTTAAATTCCTTTCACAATGCAATCTAAGAAATTCTTGAAAACATAAAATAAGTTTAGCAAAGATATTTAGCATTGAAGTGCAAAAACAGAATGGCATAATGGTTACAATTAAAACATTTAAGAATTTTAAACCAAAGTTTAGACAAAGAAGGTGCCCTAGCTTTATTACACTGTTTTCTGGGTTGGATTTCAAGGGAGCAGAGCTCTGAGCCTTAAATAAGCCAATGATTGTTCTCACTTTCATTCCATTGGTTGGCTGGGAAGAAGGAAGAGCTACAGATACCAGACAAGGTCGAGTGTTTCATGGAACTATCCACCAGCAACCAGATAGGTACATTGATTTATGGATTTATAGCTGTGACAAGATGGAACTGATACTACACTGAATCCAAAGGTCTAGTTGACTTTGCAGTATGGTATTGGCCCTTACTGCAGGCATTCCATGATTGATCATTGGTTGGTTAACTCTTTGTTTTTGGTTGATTTGGCAGAATGTCCAGATTTTTTGTCAGGCATTGAGTTTCAGGTTTTATGGTCATTCCAATTGCTTTCTAACATGAACCTTTTAGTTTATCAACTTCCTAGGATCTCCACTGCGATGTGTTTAGTCTCCCCTGTTTTGGGGTTATTGCCTATAATTGGCTTTGGCTAGTTTAGATTTCTTGTACTAAGAGATTGAGAGATTGTGGATGAAGTGTTTGTCTGAGAGAGGCTGCTACTGGAGGTCTTAGGCATATCTCAGCAGGATCGTCATTGAATCGTAACAGCAGGTTTTAGTGAGGTTTAAATTAATTTTTTTGTCATATGAATTCCTCTCTTAGGGCCTAGTTAGTTGCAAGTGCTAGTGATATTTTACCATGTATGAAACGTGTGCTGAGATTGGGATAGAGAATGCACTTCTCTCATGCTCACAGTTTCAAGGAACTCTGCAAGACTTTCTTGTTCATTTCTTTGGGAAACATTAATAGATGTTTTATTGGAATTGGGCAGGCAGGTGATTTCTTTTCCAGCAGGAAATGTCATTCTGGAATGTTTGCAGCAGCCCTCTGAGTTGTCTTCTCATGCATGTACTACAAATTCAACCTTTGGTGGGACCAGTGGCACCCTGATTTTTGGCTCATTATTATGCTGGACAAACCTAATTCCATAGCTAATAACTCCTCAACCAAGAAATCTCTGAAAGTAAAATTTTGTTGAGTCTTCAACAATGGGAAATGTTTATGGTCTACCTGTACATTTACCCATCTATGTTCCTTCTGTGGGAAGATGCACCCTGCATCTAAATGCTGGTCTAAATCATGTTAGCTCAGGCTGAAATCCTAACACTACCTATAGTGAGAAAGGAGCAAACCAGAAACAAGATAACTTGGCCCAAGGCAGTCATTCACGTAACCAATTACATCTTTTAACAACATGTGAAATTTTTGAAATCTTTAGTTCCATATTATGCTAGTGCTGGCAAAAAAATTGCCCCTAAGCATGCCACCATTCATTCCCCAGATAATAACTTGATAACAGGCAAAGAGAGGGCTGGTAACCAAGAATGCATGACTATCTTCATCAAGCTTTACAATGAGTTGGGGGTTTCCTTGACCATAGAGAAACTGGAGGGCCCCTTACAAACCATCACATTCATAGTTGAATGTTAGGCTGACTGCTTTGAAGGGTCATTTTAAGCCTAACCAGTAATCATATTCTATATCTTATGTATATGAGGGAAAGACCTTAAACATTATGCCAACCCCCCCCCCCCCATCCAGGAAATGAGACATTATAGGTGAATATTAGTCTAACTGTCCTGAAAGGCCATTTTAGGCATAGCCAATAACCCAAATCAGAATCAAACCCTGTACCTTGTGTCTGTGAGTTGAAGACTTTAACCATTATGCCACACCAACGTAGTTAATTTCTAGGGCTACTTATTGATGTTCTGACTTCTGCCTTCTGGCTTCTTACCGATGAACTACTTCAACTCAGGTTATCCATTTGCAAATTTTGAGAGCCCGCAAGACTCAATTTGGGGAAGTTATGCAACTACACAGGTTATTAAACTTTGCTTACAAAGCCATTGCCCCTGGCAGGACTTTTCTTAAATACTTATCCAGCCTGCTGAAGGGTGGCAAAACTAAGCACTACCAAGTCAGTATTACCAGTAGAACTAAGGAGAACCTCTGAGTTTGGCACACCTTCTTACTCAAATATAATAGTGTCATAGTCTGGCAAAGTCCTTGGGGTTACTCTGTCAAGATTCAGCTTATCACTGATGCAGATGTGGGCATTAGGCATGGCTATGGGTACCTGTTTCCAAAGGAGGTGGTTTGCAGCTAGTTGGTTCTCCTCTTGACCCAAGGACAGAATGAAAGACATCACCTTTTTAGAAGTTTTTCCCATTTGGATTGCCACTTTGATTTGGAAAGAACACTTCACTAACAGAAGGGTATCCTTTTTCCCCAGCAGCCTAGCAGTAGTTCATGCCCTTAGCAAGAAATCATCAAAGTCTAGGTGGATTAACTCAGCGATTCGTTGCCAGTTCTATTGTGTTTACAAATTAATTTGAGCTTTGCTAGCCATCATGTAACAGGAAGAGAGAAATGCATAGCTGACAGCTTATCCCACTTTCAGGTACCAAGGTTGCTCCAGATGACTCCCAATTTGGCTCCCAGTGGGGCACTACTCCTTCAGAAGTCTGGCTCATTGGCAAAGAGTAGCTACAACACTGAGCTCCAAATGTCAGAAGGGCTTATTCCTCTTCTTTACATGCTTTCAATCTCTTCTGCAGCTACTTACCTCAATCCCGCAGGCATTGGGATCTGCCTTTATTATTGCACATTATAATGCATAGATGTTTGCTGAATGGCACTCCCATCGTGTTATATAAACATCTAACAGCCTTAGGATGGTTAGCCTGTTTTTTCAGGCTTCCAGATTTTTCTGGTCACAGAATCACTAACAGATTGCTGAATGGTTAGGAAAATACTAGAGGTGCTGCTCACATTTCCAGGAAACTAATTAGCCATCGTCCTCTGGGGGAAAATTATTAAGGACCTTTACTGCTTGACAGAAGATTTGCACTCATTCATTACTTTGTTTACATGTTTGTATGCTGGTGTCAGCAAAGTGCTTTATACTTTGCAGTGGGATGATGTTTTTCTTGGTAAAGCCTTTGTTGTGATATGGTTAGGGAAGTCTAAAATAGACCAGTCCAGCAAGGGACAAGAAATGTGTGTGATAATGGTAGGTCTTATGTCACTTAACCAGTCCATTGGGCCACCACCTTGCTCAGGTTAGCACACAACACTCCTTCCTCCAGCACTATTTTCTTACACTATTACTGTAGCTGAGATAAACACATCCCTAAAGAAAGCCCTTACCTCCCTAATCATTTCTACCCAGGGATATTCCTCCTACTCATTTCACACAGGGCAAACCTCAGATCTAGCAGCAGATGGGCATTCGACCAAAGTCCTAAAGAAGATGGAAAAGTGGTTATCTGATACCTACCTCTTCCATATTATGCAGTAACCTTATTATTTTCTTTATAGGGAAAAAGATGTTTTGGATCTTGGGGCATTCGTTTATTAAAACAGTGGCTTGGCAAGTGGTGACTCGCCCATCAAGATACATTGTTTTTTGGATCAGGCCCTCTGGGTAGCCCATTAGTTTGCTCTTTCCAGGCTTGTCTTAGTTCCAATTTTGGGACATCTGGTATCAATTAACAGTTGAATCAGATTTGCCAACTGGCTTGATCATCCATCTTGGGGTCAATGACTTAACTATGGTTTAGAAGAAAATCTAAGTGGCTAGAATTTTGTCTGACCCTAATAGGATGTGCAGTCTTCATCAGGACATTTTTGTATTCTGGTCTGCTATCCCACACATGTTGTACTGGAAAAGCACCATACGAAGTTTGGCTGTGGAAATGTCAAAGCACTTCTTTAGTCACTGAGTGGCTTGGGATGCCTTGTATATTGGATATCAGATTATTGAACACAACATCCTAGCTAAGGCAGACAAAAACTTTTATGATGCAGATGGAATCCACTTGAATGGACTGGGCTTTTATTTGTTCTATTTCCAGTTAACCCTGTCTGTTGATAATTATTTTAACTTACTCCAGTAATGTTCAGCTCTTGGCCTATTTAGGAATTTTATACTTTGATTTGGGCTATTGAGTTGCTAGAGGCCTTGTTATGGAGGAATGACTGTTGTAGGCTTGCTGGTGGGTGGTTGCCTCATGGCTTAACTCCCTTGTGTTTCCCTATTATACTTCAGGAGCCTCTTGATGGCTTGACAAGTCAGGATGATGGAAGTGGCTTGGTTCAAGCAATTTATGGATAGACTGAGAGTTAAGCCCTGAATTCTTGGTTATTATGACAAGTTTGAAGAGGTTTGAGGGTTACTCACCCAGACTGTAACTAGTAGCTGGAATGGGCTTGGTAACACCAAATGGCTGGTGTTAGTTACTTTGGGCTTATAACTATTTAATCTTGTTTCATGTTGGTTGTTGGAAACTTTTATTATTTGGTTGATTTCTTATGAATAAAATGGTCACAGAGGCATCACTGGTGTCAATCCTGACTTAGCTCTGCTGGACAAGGTAATAACATTGCTAGTTAAGATGAATGAACCCACAAGTTTTGCAGGTGCAGATATATTGCTGTATACCATTCTAACAAACTCACGTGACTAGATCAATTTTATCAATTCAGTGTACATTATTCTACATGTTTTAATAGGAACTGATTGACAACCTCAGCTAGTATAAACAAGAATTGATCGAAAATGCTAATTGTGTTGGTGGAAAATGCTAACTGTAACTATGGAGACCACAGAAATTAATGAACATTAATGGGAGACTATCTGAATATATCTTTGCAAACATTTTCCCAACACGTTATTGGAATTATAGAATTTATTATTTTGTGAAAAGTACATACCAAGATATTTCAGATTAGTGTTCATATTTATGCCTTGAAATCAAATTAATTCTGAAATGTTAAGACATTAAATAATGAAAACACAATTTACTTAGCAATATTTAATTTATAGTTAGAAAGACTCAAGAATAATTTGGTAGCTGTGGGGATTTTGACAATAGATGAAGTATACTGAAAATTTATATTATTGTTATTATTAAAAGCAGTAAAAGGGAATATTAATACACATGCCATTTGTTCAATATGGATATTATTTACTTAAGCATTGTCTAATCAAATCAGACATACATTTAAAGCACAATGATAACTGAGAAGTGTATATTTACAGATTATTTTTAATAGGCTAATGTAACTTCTTCACAACTTCTGGTCCCTTATTTTTTTTTTTTTAAGCAAGAAACATCCTTATTAAACACTCACTTATGACACAGGTAATCATACATTTATGTAAATGAAAACAAACCACAATGGCACAATCCTAGTTGCAAGCATTTTACATTATAAACCATAATGACACACCCCAGTTGCAAACATTATACATCACTTATAATCTGCCCAATCATTTTCAGTCAAACATTGCATAGCTCATTTAAGTCCTGCCTTTTTTTTTGGTAGGCACCATAATTAGACCCAGCAAGGCCTTACCATGTCAAGGCAGTTCCGATTCTGTATCGTAGCTCAGATAAATCATTTCCCCTGTCATACCAATCTGCCTACCCATCATCTCCGACAGTGCATCCTACAGAGAATCCTTAAAGTTCGCCAACTCACCGCACTCCCTTCTTGAGGTGCCCTGAAGAGTGGAGACTTTTCATTCTTTCTATTCTTTATTTCTTTCTTTTTAGCAAAAAAATAATAATTAAAAAAAATGCTTTATACTACTGTGTCAGAAGTACCAGGCCTTACAGTGCTGTTATGATATTGAAGTATATTAGCAAACTAAATCACCAGTTGAGGACTAGGAATCACTTTATCAGAGGAGAAACGCTAGAATAAAAATGATATGTATGACCTGCTCTCTTCCCTGCAGACTTTCCCCTTTCCTTAGAATACTGCATGCTGTCACTGTCCATATGTTTCTGCTAAATGTTATACATAGTTAGACTGAACTACAGGAGCCATTTATTCATTGGTTAAGTGGGTGATTCAATTCAACAACCACTATCAGCTGTCAGGAACAAATACAGCAGGTATGCTGAATCATGCAGAGTACTGAAGTATGTATCTTAGAATGAAGTGTGTTTTTGCATTTCATGGGAAGTCAACATAGTTCCTAGAGTGCTTCATTCTGAGAATGAATGTTTTTTTTTCTGTGTTTAGGAATGTCATCTTTAGATAACAGTACATATTCTTGTAAGATGACTTTACAAAAGAAAGGATAGATCATGATGTCTGATGTTTGTATGTGTTGTCACATTTATGCCTGTATAGCTAATGTTTTAGTTTTCATTCCTCAGATCAACATTTACAAATACGTTTTTTAATCTGGCACTAATTCTGTTAAATATGTACTATAACCGTGATTAAAACAGTGTTCTTACTAGTCATCTGTAAACTTCTATAAACCGACTCTGAATCTCCTCACCTTGAGTTTGGTGTTTTTACTCATTATTTTTGCACAGTATAAATGTAACAAACAAGCCAAAAGTGTCCTTTAAAATAATATTTTATAACAGACAGTAAAGGTTTCTAAAGATAACTTTTTTTCATTCACCAGCTGTGACATTAATCATTTTTAACATCCAGCCTAAATTAAAACGTTGTATCCTTGTAATTTATTGGCACTTGAATATTAAATCATAATAGTACCTCCTGGGCATGTTTTATCATAGAATATCATCAGTACTGGTTAAATAAAGCACTCACCTTCACTTCACATGTCTGAGTACACCACAAGGTATGATAATATCATGTGATAAACTCTGTTTTATATAATGGGCTTGATAAGTTACATGGTCACTAATGGTCACTAAACAAAGTTAAAAAATAAATCATAATGGTTAGTCAATCACAGATGCAGCATTGTTATTATATAATAATAATACTGCTAGACACATTCTGAAATCTTCCACAGAGCAAATCATTTTATTTTATTATCATTGTACTAATGTCAGTAGAGGAGCTTCCACTAATTTAATTTGTATTATCACAGTTTAGCATTCAAAACCAACAGTAGCCCCAAATATACAAATGGAATTAGAGGTAAACTTACTTAAAGGAAAGAACAGTGATTTAAGTTTGCCAACTAAGCCCCATACTGCATGTTTTTTTTAATATTTTCATGGTAGCTATGTATAAAGAAGAGAACTTAATGGTTTACGTGAGAGTTGGGAGGTGGGCAACATTTTTTTGCTTATATACATTATTCAGTTGTGTCATTAGAGCATAAATACATTAAATAATCATTACTTGCACACACTGATGGCACTATGAGAATTAACATGTCAAAAAGTATAAATTCATCTATTATGCTGGTAAATAAGATGTTAGTATAAAGTTCCAAGTGGTTCATGACAAACTGAAATTGTAAGACATTTGGTTTGGCATAGGGCTAACTCTGGGATCACAGGTAAAATGAACAGGAATAAAAGTTTGTAGAAGGCATACAGTATTCTAAAGCAGACATGTTTTGAACCTAGACAGCAAGCATTTCATTACTCACTTATGAGAAAATAATTCACATTTAGCTTAAAGTCTTAGGTAGTTACCTCTTGCAGTCCAGGGGACCATTGAGGAGCCTAGCCTAAATTTTCAGTTGTCCCAAAGCACTGTCTGTTTAAATGATTTACACACAGCAGACAAATTATGACTGAGGGAACCAAACCCTGTACCACAAGCACTACAGCTCACAACCTTAACCCTCTGTGTCAACTGTCAGATGAGAGAGCTAGAATCTAAAATTTAGTATTTATGTTCCCAGATGAATAGCAGTTTTTGATTAACTTTCTTTAAAAGATATTTTGTAGTGTTGGACATAAAAATGGCTTGTTTACAATGGCTGAGATCATTATGTTTTACTTACAAATTGTATATACTGAAACACAGGCTTGTTAATTATTAATGGAACTGAAATTAAAGTAGTGCTATCTGATGGGCTATATTTACGTCAGGTATTAACAGACTATGAATTATGAGTGTTATATATCTTTGCAGTGCTGATAGTTTTATTAATTATATGGTTAAAGTCTTGAAAATAGAAAATTGCACATCATTGGTTTAGGGATAACTCCAGAATCAGGAACAAAACAATACTGTTAGAGAGCAGCTAAACACATAAACAGTTTGGAAATTGTGTAGAATTTGAAGTCTGTACAAAAATGTTGATGACTATTACTGATGGATGTCATTTGTTGGATCACATTATTACTTTTTTATGGCCTGTTAACTTATTGCAGAAGTTAACTAGGGTGAAGGCTTTGGGATTCAGATTATATATTCTGAATGGATATCTAGTAATGTAGATAATGTACAGAAAACTCACATGGGAATAGCATACAACATTTACATGCATGAATTACATGTGTAATTTGTAGCTACTGTGTACATTCCTCTTGTAGTTTACTGAATTTTGATAAATGATGTATTGAAACAAACAGTATACAGTTAGGTGAGAGCACTTGTCTGAAGAGGAACATACATATGATGAGTGCACAATTATTAGGTGGAGCTGCTCAAAAAAAATTTTTTTTCAAACTTATATTTATTACAAACAGTATAGAATTGTAGCATTGTGAAATGAGCTGGAATCTTGTTTCATGGACTTCAGCTTGTTTTGTGAAGTAATAATAATATTTACTAAGACTTGAGGTTTATATTTATTATATGCAATTTTTACTTTTTATAATTCAGAAAAAGTAAACCAGTTGGTGAGACCGCCAGCAGATGAAGTCTGAGTTAAGCAAACAAGGCAATGAAACAGAGCAGAGGTGCTCAGAAGACCATAGAAGTACTTGTAATGACACACGACACACAACTTCATGTGCAATACAAATAAGCTTTCACAACAACGCTTCATTAAGTGTTACAAGTTCAAAATGAATGTAGTTGTTTAAACATATGTAAAACAATGAAAAAAAAAACAAGTGACAGTAAGATTTACTGCATCAATTATTTTTTTTTTACTTCCTTGAAGATCTTGCTTTAAGAACACATTTTATAGTAACTGCTGTATTGTAGGGGTGAGAATGGCTCTTAAAATACTGATCCATATATATAGTCCATTAGCTCAGTTTTATGTAAAATATCACCCTTCTGCAGCTACTTAAACACATAGCTTCTAATACCAAAAATGTTAACTGTCAGTGATTTACGAGAAAAACAAAGCAAAACAAAACAAAATTATGAGGGACAGGGATGATCCTCTTCAGATAGCTGATTCTTCAGAAAGTCAAACTTCATATGGTTGAGACCATATGTTCGATTTTCCAAAAAGTTGTGACATTTTTATTTAGATTGTGGTACAGTAGGTATTGGGGAATTTACCCCTTTTCCCACTGTATTGTGATCTCAGGTTAGAGTGTGAGGGGTGCAGATTTTTGCTGTTGTGTTCTTTTCGACTTTTTGACCATATGATGTTTGACTTTCCAAAAAGTTGATATTGTCTTATAGACCTGGGAAAATATATATATTATATAATCAGGGATGCTCTGAAAAAATCAGGGACGATTGAGAGTTATGTTGGAAATCATTTTTTACTGCTTCTGTACAAATGTATGAAATCATGCATTTTGCACATTTACCAGCAAATTTGTATCCTGGCAATTAAATCCTAGTTTCCCCATGACACTAACATAACTGTTTTCCTGTTCTACAAGGGGTGAGAATAAAGGAAAAGATACCTAGGTCTGTAAATGGGGGATCCCAACCCAAGTCTTCTTAGAACAAGACCTTGAGTATGACCACCAAAAAATCATTTTATCCTTGCTTACTGGAGTTGTCCTTGTTAGGAGAATGTAAAAGCAGCAAATGAATTGACCTCTTGAGAGAAGGAGGTGGTTGTTTACTATCTAGGCTTGAACTGCTATAAAAATCACAACTAATAGACACAAGTACTGTAAAACTAATAAGCACAGTGTCTTTACATGATCCATCACTCAGTCTTGAAAGAGTCATCAAAAAAATATTGTTTTGGTCATTTGGATAAAAAAAAAGGCTTGAAAAGAAGCCATAGAAAATAAATGAAATTTCATTTTTGTTATGCACTGGGAATGGCATGAAAACAAATCCCTGTACTTGTAAACTCTTCGTGTTTCTGCATCCCTGACTAAATAAATGCATAGGGGTGCGATGGCAGGTGGTTAGAGTTAGCACTACAATGCATATTCAAGTACCAATATCCAAATTATATACAAAAGGAACAATATGCACCACAGTTAAGAGAAGATAAGTCACTCAGTATTAGGATATTTTTTTCCTTTTTATTGCAGGTCATTAAGTAGCCAACTTTTTACAGGCAGCAGAGTAAGTATGCTCATTTTTTGACAGGGTGAGTTAATTTTAGGAAATCCCAAAGGAGATCTAATTGTTTGGCATTCATTGCAAGCCTCATATTGCTAATGCATTGCTTCTGCACATCAATGACTTGAGAATATGTTTAAAAATGGCTGTGGAAAATGACATAAATCCATTTGAATTCTTATCCATAATAATGTTAGTGTAATACCATAGACACATAAATTGGGAATTCTTATCCATAATAATGTTAGTGTAATACCACAGACACATAAATTGGGAATTCTTATCCATAATAATGTTAGTGTAATACCACAGACACATAAATTGGGAATTCTTATCCATAATAATGTTAGTGTAATACCACAGACACATAAATTGGTAGTCATTTTAAATGTCAGGATCTGCTAGACTGTGTCCTGAGATGTGGAGACTCAATGGCTGAATGAATAAATGGATTTCTATATATATATACTAAGTTTGAAATACCATTTCTCAGAATATTCCCCTTTCTCTGAGGTATATTAATCTCAGAGTTGGTATATATAAGTTCAGAGATAGTGGGACTCTTCCCTGCAAAAAGAAGTTTTAAGGAGACAAGTGGTTTGCAAGATTCGCTCTTCTCCTGGTTTTCGGTCTTACCGACAAATTTGTGTCTGGTTTTAATTCTGATTAAAATTATTTGTTACTGTAATGTAAAGTATGGAAATATTGTTTCTTGGCAGTCAAAGTCTATTTATGAGAGCACCTGGACTGTTCCAGAAAATGATCAGTAATAATCATGGTTCCTCCTCGGTTAAACCAGACAACAACTAACCAACCAGACAGACAAACGCATATACTTACATACACACATTAGCAAAGATCCAAATAAATACATGATTATCACCAGTTCATTACTACTGAAACATTATTTTGGCAGGCGGTACTTTTTCATAGAATATTCCCTGTATTCCTTTCTATTGCCCAGCTTAACTGTTTTATTTATGGACCTGAAACAGATCTTATGAAAGCAGAACGGGTCTCCTTTCTTCTTTGTTTTTCCTTCTCTTCACCTCATTTGATCATATATGTTTCACATAAATATGCTACATTTGTGAAAGCTGGCAGCTGAAACCTTCAGCGATGTTTCATCTTGTGGACATTTATACAATAATTACTTGCTGCATTCTTTATTTTTGGAAGGTGTTATGGAAAAAAATTGTATCAGCAAACACTAGTTTTCTATCACTTTCTACAGTAGAGCAGACTCCTACAATTGTGAGATATATCAAATTTTTGGTTTGCTTATAGCAAAAGACAGAAAATATGCATTACAGAAACTTTGATTCAGATAACGTATCCAATTTTGTCCTTGTTTTTTTTTACATAGAGATATTAAAATCTGAGATTAGGACTCACATTAAAAGCAGCTGGCCCTGTATTCTTTCTCCAAATATAAAAAATATTTGGTTTAAAGACAAGAGAGGGCAGTGGACAATGGGGTGGGATAAGGAGTGGACAATTTTGGGAAAAGCTCCTTTAGTATAGCCCATGGCGTTTAAATCTGTAAACTGCTTCATAGCTTCTCTGTTGCTGCCTTGGGTTGTTTGTAAAGTCTCAGTGGCATGTAACCCCATACATTTTATTATTCTGTAACCTTCATCTTCAGCATTCAGTTTGTTATCTTTCTGTAGGATTATTACAGTATAAAGATAAATCCACTTGTGCTTTTTGGGATAACTATAATAGCACATGGGAGAGGGTTTCTGGTAAACTGGTTCATACTTCAGCCAGAGAACCATTCATGGGGACTGAAGAAGTGAGATGATGACTGAGTGGAACAGGGCAGTGTACACAAGATGAATCAGTAAAAAGGCAATAGACATGATACCCATTCAGAACAACCTTTACTGATTGTTCTGATGAAGTCACATAGCAATCAGTGTGGAGAAAGTGGGGCAGCTGCACAGGGCCCAAGCTCTGGGGTCACCATGGGTAGATGCCAATAGTGTGCAAGTACATAACTGTTCTGATTTATGAGGCCACAAAGATATTGATGACAAATGAATGAATGCAGATACTGCATTTGAGGTCACAGCTGAAGGACTGAGTGTGTGCCATTAACCTTAAAAAAAAACAACTAAATTACAGGAGTGTAGAAGAGCTTTTTCTGTGTTTTGGTCCTCAACTTTAATTTGAGGGGTGCCAATTTTAGA
Organism: Protopterus annectens; assembly: GCF_019279795.1. Lineage (NCBI taxonomy): Eukaryota > Metazoa > Chordata > Ceratodontiformes > Protopteridae > Protopterus > Protopterus annectens. Next base: position 1,728,207,585 of record NC_056725.1, read on the forward strand.
TGATGTAATAATGTTTCTGGCAAACAGAGCCAGCTAGCAGTAACTAACCTTAAAGATACAGCTACTGTATCATTACTAAGACTATGTGTTTCATCCTCATTGCTTTAAACAAATACATGTTTAATGTAAAGAATTACAATAACATGCAATGATTTTAAATATCTGTATTATACTATATGTAAAATTGAATTAAAAAGCACCTCAAAGTGTATAAGGAAAGTCTATAAATTATGTATAGTCACTATATCATATATGAACATTATTTATTTATTTATTTATTGACATTTAATTACCGGGAAAGTACAACTAGATAGGTGCCCATTTACAGGGGAGGCCAAGGAAGGAAAATTTCAAAATATTACACAAACATTTAAAAACAATACTGTTATAATTTTCAAAAATAATGCAATAACAAAACAATAAAGAAATCTACAGTTTAAACAATTATTCCAATTTAGATATAACGTGAAAACATGGTTAAGAATAGATGCAACTTATATGAAAATGATTTAATTTTTAGATAAATTTTAGCCAGTTGAGAGAAATTAAAGGTTGGTTAGTATAATAAAATCAGGATTTGCAATATGAAGTGGGAGAAAAAAAACAGGGTTATGGCATATTTAGAAATTAGACTGAGAGTTAGGAGAAAGGAATTGATTGAAGTAAGAAAGTGTGTGAAGAGGGGGAGTAAGGAGCTGTAAGGTCTGAATAGGTACTTGTTCATATTTAGGGATATAGTTTATCCTGGGATTTATCAAGAACAGAGTCAGATTTTGGCTAGGAAGTCTTTCAGAATGGTTGTAAAGGAGTATTGACATAATGGTACAAGTAAGGAATTCCAGGCCTTAGCAATATGGTAGGAGTACAGACCGTGGCTAGTGGTCATTCCTGTATATTTTGAGAGCTGCTTCAGAGTGGGTTGATCAGGAATTACAATATTGACTGTCACAGTAACTGTTTACAGCAACACTTACAACAGGAGCAGTAATCAAATGATGACTTTCTAACTCATGCCATTTGTCTTGAGTACAATTTAAGAGACCTTTTCACATGTCGAACTTTGTGCTGTTTTCTTTAGCTCATTTCTTCAGATGATACTCCTGAGTTTTTTTATTCAGACTATATTTCGTCCAGATTAGATTGCTTAATTAAATGCTTCCTATTTCTTCTTTATATTTGTACATCTACACTTTGAACAGGATATAATTTTAGCTGCTTTGCCTGTCCAATTACTACTGCATTTATATTGCTTTTCTGCAGAAGTCTAAAAGCCACATTTTTCCATTATTTCTGTATTTCAAGCTCATAAAGATTGTTTGAGGATATAGCATGGTAAAATATATGTCTGCATTGCTTTTCTTTCAGTAACCTCAACCGCATTCATTTTATTTTCAGGTACTAACAAAGGGAATAAGGTCTCAGTTTAGCTATAAAGCAGCTTCTCTTTAATGATTGTGTTGGGGAAATTTCAACAGATTGCAAAAGCACATTTCTGCATTCTGTAATACTGAAACATATCAATCCAAATTTAGAGAATTGTCACATTTTCTTATCAGAGTATGTTTTGAGGAAATGTGTTTAATTGTAAATGTTTTTAAACGTCTTTATTACACATGGCATTTTTAAACCGTAAGCCTTTGTTCTACTTGCCTCCTGCTTTGTGGAGCTGTATGAGTTGAGTTGTTAACATTTAAATTACCATTGCATGACAAAAGTACACAATTTGTGAATCACAGACTGAGGACCATTATCCAACATTACTTCATAAGGACTAAACAATACTAGGACTACTAGTTCATACAGTTGTACTATTTCTGGGTATTTTTGCATAACAGACACATAAGATATGTGTATTTTTTCACTAAAATAGTTCTACTTACCCACTGATCAAAAGAAGATTTGATATTTTCTGTGGCAGCATTTGCTCTGTTCGATTCTGATTTTTTTTTTTATTGGCCCCCTCGGACCTCATCTTTACTGACCCAAACACCAGTACCCAGTATCCATGCCAAGTCTACCATCTATTCTCCAACCCTCCCCCCTAGAGTTACTCTGTTTTTTTTGCTGTGGATTGTCATGGACCTCGAGGGTGTCTGGGGGATCAACTTATCTGTACTTCCATCTGGGAAGGATTTCCTTTATGAATGACCTACCCACTCCATTTCCCCAACCTCTGCACTCATTGAGTATGGCTGAGGGCAACTCCCCTCTTTGGACCACACCACCCTTAGGGATCTTATCCTATGGCTATGACTCCTACCATCAGTTGCCTGAGCTGCTAATTGAACTTGGCTGAGCCATTGTCAGGGCTTTGTACCTGTACATCACTAGAGCAGACCCTGATTTTTGATCATATTGCAGATTTCATACTCTTAAAACATTTGTATATACTGCTCTTGCAGCTCATGCTCATACCAACAATGCATCCTCTTTCTTTTCATTTGTTAATGCATAGAGGTGACTCATGGATTTATTACCTTTAAACGTCAAGCGTTTTACATGTCAAAGTTCATCCTGGAATCGAAAGTCTACTTTAAGGTTTGGAGGTACTGACTCAGCATCATCTGGCCACCCATTCATTTATAGTGACCATGCCATTCAGCCCTTCAATAATTTCAGTTACTAATCTTTGAAACATTTACAAGGCTGATGAAATTTCTAAAAAGCAAACTTAGAAAGCTGTATCTACCTGGGGGGAGGTATAGAATGTGCCAAAACTTTGAGCTAGCTTCATGTGGTCTAATTTGTCTAATCTGACAAATTCCTTGTTCACTATCTAACACAGAGGAAAGTGCAGTGTTAAGCATAGTTGCAACAACATTGTCAGCTGAAGGGGATAAAGATCCCTTTTACTCAAGTTAAATCTTAAGGATCATCACATAGTCTTCGATTCATTTTGCTTCATGACTGTTAACATACTCTTCATTCATTCTATCAGTTTTATTTGCTTAATAATGACTCCTATAGTTTTCATGTAGTTCAGTTCTTATTCAAATCTACTTCTGAATGCTTGCTTGTTTTGCAACAATAAACCCACAAAAATGAGGCTGCTCTTATAATTTACTTGTGACAGGTTAAATTCCGACTGAATGCAGCTATGCACAGTATGCAGGTTTTGTTTGTGGACCTTCTTGCCTTGTGGTGGATGTACTGTTCTGCTGTGTTGAAGTAAGGGTGGCTTCAGGTGCAGCCATAGCTTCTGTGTAATACAGTATAACAAATAAGTAAACAAAGCACTTCTCATAGGTAACTACTGTCTGTCTGTCTGCAGTCTTATAAGTTAAAATGATGGTAACACTAGACAAGTCATGCTTTAATGTAAAGCTAATAAATCATCAAGGTAAAGTTTATCTTCATCAGCTTGTTTGTTTTGCTCCACAACATTTGTAAAAATAGTGGTTCTTATAATTAATTTGCAATCCCAGGCCTTGACTTTTGTCTTTAAAGTGAAAACTGGGACATTTAATGTCCTGCTTCGGAGTGCAAAAATGGGACTATCCCACACAGATTGGAACAGATAAATACTTTGTATACAAGAGTGTCAACAAATGTTTAATCTTTACTATATTCCTTTGCCTCTAAGACATCCAAACTTTGTTGCAATGCATTATTTTGACTTTTATTCATTTTCACAAATGATTATGACCTCTCTGCAGCTTATTACCTTGCTAAATTGCTCTACAATTAACTTTCTTGTGACTGTAGTTATCTTAACTACATCATGCGTGGTGTCATACTGCTCATTTATTATCAGGCGCCATCTTATATAACATGCAGTCAGCAGCAGGTTTATTTGTATGTCTTTTCAGCTTACGTTCGCTCCCATTTTCACACACAGCTTTTATCCCAAAAATGTCCAGCCCCTTCCTCATCTAGTTTGTTATCAAGGGCCAGAAACTTCTCTCAGTAGCCTGGTCCAACTTAATCAGTTTTGATTCTACACAGCATGTCTTTTAACAATGAATCATGCATGTTATTGAACTATTCACATCCCTTTTGTTCCAGGATTCATTACAATCACACAGACATCCACTGAATCCTGAAACCCTTGATTACTTGCAAAAAATAAATCCTTTACCTAAGGAAGATATTCTATTTTTGATTTGCAATTAGCCTGAACTTTTATTCAAGGGCAGATTACCTGTTTCTTTCCTTATCTTTAAAGTGTTATAAACCTTAATCATTTCCTGTCCTGTGACATGAAGAAACATTACAGAATGGACCTTTCTGTTTTTTTTTCTGTTATTATACCCACAGCGTGACTATTCCACAGCAGATCACATATTTGTATACTATGTAATCAATTAAAATGTAACAGTTTATTTACAGGTGCATATACTACATTTTAAAGCATAAGCAAAGATATACATGGAAATGTAAAAGCAGAACTCTCAGCACCCTGCCACCTCCGTGGCTTAGAGGGGTAAAGCCTGATCTGCACTGTAGCCCAGCTAAATTTAATTAGTAGAACAAGTACTGAAAGGACAGGCTGGGAATGAGAGAGTAATAATGAGGGGAGCTTTCTTATCCCTCTCAGGGGTAGGGTTAAGGGATACATCTTTAGGGTACAGACTCTGTGTAGTCTCCCTAGTGGATGTGCTTTGTCTTCAAGGGGTCAAGCTGCTCAGGGTACTTTTTACAGAAGTAGAAGACACTTTCCTTGTTTATGAACATTGCACATCACCCCTTATGACTTAGCATGCATACAGTGCAGGGGGTCTATAGCAACTCCCTGTACCCAAAGAATGATTGATTATACAACTCCCAATGGACAGAAAATGGATAGTAGGGTTGTCTCTTCCAAGGGACCCAATGGCCTGACTGGGTGAGCAGAAGGGAGACTTGATATTCATCTGGGGACTGAGATAAAAATAATAAATAACTAAACCTGAAAAAACTCAACACAGTTTTTGACTGATGATATTTAAGACAGGGCTAGCTTGTCAACACAATGCAAATTAGATAAACAACTTAGCACAGTAACAAACAAACATACAAACTGTGTTGTAATGTTTAGTAATCTATTATTAAAGTACAAGAAAAGGGGAATTATGGTTACTGTTTATTTTATTCATATCTTTAGCCTGTTTCGATAGCATACCCCCATTCTAGGGCCAAAAGAGTTAGGAGGTGTGTGCAGAGGCCAGTTCGCCATACATGAAATCTCTTTGAATATTATACTAAGGACTGTGAACAACTGAGATACTGGACAAAATGACACCCTTATTCTGAAGTCAGCAGTTCCAGAAAAAAAATGACTTGATCTTAGTCTCCACTGCAGTAAAACCCATGAATCTAGTGTTATATGAACTTATCAACAGGAAAAGAAAATATCTGACCCTTCTTGGGTTATTGAACCCAGGACCCCAGACATTATGTGTGGTTGTTACTGCCACTGGACGAACAAGAAGTCTCTTGACAGTCAGGTACCTAGTTTCCCCAAGAGCACTATTTACTTCCAACTAGAAAAGCACCATGAAGGTGATTTACAAGTCCAACAACTCCTAGATAGTCCAGTTACAGTGACAACCACAGGAAATGTGGGGTGGGGGTGAGGGTCCATGGTTCACAGGGATCAAGCTTTTCATATCATGTTGAGTAGATCATAGTACCCTAAATGTCATAATTTCCAGGATGCAAACAATCTGCAAAGCCAGGAAAAGAACTGAGACCATTGCATCAAACAACATATTATTTTACCTGGTATCAAAGCAATAAGAAATTGGTTCTTGGTTTTCTATCGCAACGTGGTTCATGTCTTCACTTAGAACCATATTTTTGTAGTCGTTGTACATTGGTCACTGCTCCCTGAACTGTGAAGATTAACTTTAGTATGCACATGTGAAAGGTGTTTCTGGGTACATCATTATGCATTCAGCTTTTCTCTGCGCATTTTTATCCATTCAGTTTATGCAAGCTTCTCTGTGTGAAAAGCATAGGACACTTGTGTTTTGTTCTGTGGATTTTCTAATGTGCTCACTTTTGTACATTTTTTTAGCATGATATATGGTATTAGTTTGTTTCTACTTAGTTAACTAAGGAGACTAGAAATATGGCACATGGTGTGTTAAGGCAACTAAGTAAAGGCAGGTTACATTTTGTTGACATGCGATTCAATCTAATAGCCTCTTCAGGCATGCTGTGTAAGATTCTGGGTAAGGAACTTAACCAAACTTTCAGCTCACATTTAAGAAGAGGTTGTTACACTTAGTGGATGCTCCATGAGTAATAAATAATAATAATAATAATCTGCACTTGTTTACAGTGAACATTAATTAATTAGTAGAGATCTGCAGAAATAGAGGTTAAATGGATCAGGTCAAGATAGTATTGCAACACGTCCCACTTTTTTCATCGAATACTGGAGGAGAGTCTCTAAACTGACTAGGATTACTTTTGGTCAGGACACTGGGGACATTTCCCTGAACTTCCAACAGAGGGCATTAAAGAATGAATCTCTTATGAGAGGACTAGTTTAGATATGGTAATGAAGGCTAAAGAAAGGGGAGATGGTAGTACCTCAGGATATTTTGTTAATTTTGGAATATGGTAGCTTGCTCAGAGAGCAGTTGTAAAGACTCACATAAGTACTGGTTTCCCAGACAATGGAAAGTGATAGTTTGTGCGAGATACTGCTACTGAATTAGATGTTTATATGGCCTCAGGTAATGAAGATGTACACGATTACTGTGCAGAACAATGGTAAGGGAAAATTATACAGAAGTTGGAACTGAATTGTAGGAACAAAGGGATATCAAAGGGAACAGTAAGGGTGACTATTCATTGCACAGATTATAACAGAGGTATTATCTCTTGACAGTTTGATTCTTGCAACCGGACAACCCCCCCCCCCCCACACACACACATTAAGTCAGAGTGTTTCAGGAAAATATAAGAAATCTAGGAATGTCAGATCAAAACATTATAGTCTTGGTTTATTTACTGACTGGGTGATTGATTCTACTTGATTACAACCTAAAATGGAATACAATAACAAATAAAAAAGCATGGTAACCTGAAAAAGTGTTCACTATTATTTGCTTGAAAATTAAAAAAAAAACAAAAGAGACAGTCCAACTGATTTTGAGAACTGTATTTTTAGAAAAGCAAAGTATTGTGCACAAACTAAAAAAAATGTTAGATGATGTCCAACATTTAAAAAAAAATAAATAACTCGTGGCTGTGGACTAGAGGGTTTAAAATGTTATTCACATTTAAATAAAGAAAATGGTGTGATAACATATATTCCAAATCGAATTTTATGCAGTATAACTGATACTTAATAAAAGTTGTTGTCCACACCAAAAAGTGCTGTCCGTCTGGAGAAAAGGCCATTTTAAATCACAATGTGTGAAATATGTCTTTGCTGATTATGAAGTACTGGGACACACCAAGGAAAACTATATTCAATTTTGTACAAACGCTGGTAGGAACACTTTTTAATGGAGAGTAACATGAATGGGGGTGACAGGGAAGAAAGTATAAAGGGTGTAGGTGGCAAAAGTTAGAACAATATAGCTATGAGAGAGATGAAAAGGAAACGGAGACAATTAAATAATATCAAAGTGTCAGTGATGTTCAGGAAGTAAAATGACATGAACAATAAGATGCTAATGGAAAGAGATTAGAAAAATGTGGATGAAAACAAGATAAAAATGATTAGCAGATCGGGGATTTCAGAATTTAGCCAGGACAGTAATACTCATCTAGGACTATCTACAGTGTGTGCGTGTGTGTGTGTGTGCATGTGTGTGCGTGTGCGTGTGTGTGTGTGCGCGTGCGTGTGTGTGTGTGCGTGTGTGTGTGTGTGTGTGTGTGTGTGTGTGTGTGTGTGTGTGTGTGTGTGCAGGTGTGTGTGTGTGTGTGTGTGTGTGTGTGTGTGTGTGTGTGTGTGTGTGTGTGTGTGTGTGTGTGTGTGTGTGTGTGTGTGTGTGTGTGTGTGTGTGTGTGTGTGTGTGTGTGTGTGCGTGTGTGTGTGTGTGTGTGTGTGTGTGTGTGTGTGTGTGTATGTGTGTGTACGCGCTTGCGCTCACATGTGTGAGAGGACTAATCAATTAGTTAGAGGGTGGTTAAAACAAACTAAGAATGCAAAAAGATTATTATCAACTTAATGTACTTTATAAAGTCTTACAAAATGTGTGGATAAGAAAGCAGAAAACAAATATAACACAATATAGCTGTTATGACACTGTCTTACGAAGGGTGAATGCAACCAGTTTCATGATCATATTAAAGAGAACTGCTTGAAATATACTATAAATCATAATAACTATTCTTCCAGAAGTATATAGAACCGAGACAGGGAAATTTGACTCCACCTCCCCCATTCCTTTATTTTTGCTGTCCATGATACCTATGAAAACCAACAGAAGTTCAATGTTAATGTTTTACAATATGTTTGAAGGAGGAGTTTACCATTTAAGCTTGTTATTTCTTGGTTCTTCTTCCCATTTACCAGACATAGGGATGGCAGATTTCACTAGTAACACTAAACTTGATAAAGCCATTATGCTGATTGTGACTTGAATGCATATAGCTCAAGAAATCTGGACAAAGCCTAAAATAATGGGGGGGGGCAAAGGCCCAAAAAATAGTGACAGATTTTAAATGCTCCTCTTATAAACTTAGAATGTTGGTCCAATAACAGGATTTGTGCTAGGAAGCATTTTCTGAAGGATATGAAGTCTGAAACAAAATGTATGTCATAATTTAGTGACTTCAGTCCTCGACAATTTGTCAGAAAATGACAAATTTTACATGGAACAGACTAAAAATATGAGGCAAAAATCTTAACATTCTGTAAAAATCTGGACAGCCGAGATGCATATTTTAATGTTCTGGTTAATAGTGGGTGTCTGGAAAATTCCTGAGACAAGTATTTATTACAGAAAAATATTCACACCAATTGCAAGATTTGCTGTAGAACAAATGTTTTTTTTGCATCTGTTGTACTTCATTATATGATCACAGTAAGTGTACAGAAATATGCTCCTAACAAAACACATTTAGAGAAGAACTACTAACGCCAGCTATATTTTGTTAGCAAATTTAGGAGTAAAATAGGTGCTGAGATTAAAAGAAGATCCACTTTTTATAATCTGAAAGTCAGGGTTCAGGAAGTCAAAATTGTTAAAATTGTCTTGACCTTGTATATTGTGTTGCACTTCATAATATTAAATTTAAGAACTTTTGGTTAAAGAAATTTATATTCATATATTTCATATCTCTTGTATCTTACCTAATAACATTTATAGGTTCTGCCTTACTGTCTGCCATATATATCCATTAATAGAAAGAGCCTCCTGCTGCCGGGGGGGGGGGGGTATGAAAGTCATGCACATCAGGAGCAGAAGCCATGAACTAGGGTTTTGTAATTAAACCACAGTAACATCTATGCATGCCTGAAGCATCCAAAGAGTTAATATGCAATAGATCAGTGCAATATATGCACCCAATTTATGTGCATATAATCTAATGGCACTACCCTGCTATAGACAGTACCTGGGTCTGATCCCCCTGTCTTGAATGTGGATTGTACTTTGGAGTGTGTGCTCCTGAACATGCTCCCATCCATTCTCCCCAAAAAGAGAGGTGGGCCAGATTAGCCATTTCATTCCTGTCTTCACTACATGACAGCTCGTACAGGTGTCTGAATGTGGGTGGGCTGGGTTGTAGTAGGGCTTTTTCTTTTTACACCAATGAAGCTTATAAGTAATAGCATTTTAGTTTTAGCATGGTGATTCTTAGCTCTAGTTGCAGCTAACTTAATCCAACAGCTAACTGTCTAAAAATTCTTTTCCATTTTAATTTTGAAATATGAAGGGAGAACTTTGTCAAGTAGTGTCCCCTTCTATGACAGCAAGAAAGGAACGCTCTGTTGGCGCTTGACTAGTAGTGATCAGTGAGTCTTAGGTGAGCGTAGTCTGCCCATGAAAACTGTCGATAGATGGAAATGTGACATACATCTTGGAATACGCATGTGCCTTTATAGTACTTACACAATTTAGCATGTAAAAACTTAGCTTGATCATGTGGGTGTCAGGATGCTACTTATAAAATAAATCCTCATACTGAAACAAGCAATCGGCACACTCATATCAAATATAATTGTATTAAAATGTTGCAAGAGTATTTCAGATATAAATTGTTTGTCAGCTAAGAATGGTACACAAGCCTTTGCACAAACTCAAAATTTTCATATTGTATATGCATTCCTTAAACTAACATGTGCAACAGGGAACACATGCCCAGGGAGTTTAAACCACTGTTTCCCCTACAGAACAAAAAGGACTTCATGCTGAGCATATTATTCTAATCAATGGCCTGAGCATATTATTCTAATCAATGGCCTGAGCATATTATTCCAATCAATGGCCTGAGCATATTATTCTAATCAATGACCTGAGCATATTATTCTAATCAATGGCCTGAGCATATTATTCACATCAATGGCCTGAGCATATTATTCTAATCAATGACCTGAGCATATTATTCTAATCAATGGCCTGAGCATATTATTCACATCAATGGCCTGAGCATATTATTCACATCAATGGCCTGAGCATATTATTCTAATCAATGGCCTGAGCTTATTATTCCCATCAATGGCCTGAGCATATTATTCTAATCAATGACCTGAACATATTATTCACATCAATGGCCTGAGCATATTATTCCCATCAGTTGATCCAGAGATAATTATCTAAGTTGCCATCTGGCTTTAAGATGAAGTAGGACGTCAGCTCGTTTAGCTTCACTAAATGAATCAATGTGATTATGAAATTCAAGGAACAGGAAAAAAATGAATGTCCCCCTCATATTGTAACATGCGTGGCCCCAGCATTATTGCACACACAATTAATTACATCCTTATTATGTTCTAAAGTGCTATTTCTCAAAGTCAAAGTAATTTTACCGGTATAACAACACTTCCTCTGACACAGGCCTTTACAATATGAGGACTGCTGAAATAAATCATCTTTCTATGGAGTGTCCTGTTTCATAGAAAATAACCCAGATTCCACTGCCTGCAAGGGAATGTGCTATATAAATACGATGAACTGGCTTTCGAATCAGTAAATCCAGTTCAGTATATGGCTTTAAAAACAGTTCTTTGTTGGATACCTGTACACATTAGTTCATTGTCAATTATTATCTAACAGTAAGGTCAGCAGTGCTGACAGATGCTGTAATAAACACTTCTGCTATCAGACATGAATCGAGAGATGACCCTGGGTATCCCTCACTGACTTCACTTACTTTTCAGCTTAAAGGGTACTTCTGTCCATGTCTGACACTTATGCATTACCTTTATTTAAAAGTCTTCATGCTAGCTTCTGTCAAGTAAATGTTTCAATCCCATATCATAGAGTTATATTCTTTCTGATTGCAAGTGACTTATTTAACTTAAATAAACTGCCATGCCGTTTATTAGGTGGTAGCTACTAAAAAATAATAAAGTCTTCCTGTCAGGTGATTTGCACTAATGTTTCATAGTCAGTTCTGATCCCTTCTTGTTGAAACCTATATCTAAAATATCATATTTTTTGGATGATGTGTTTAAGTAAGTGCCATGGGATATCAATTTAATGTCTCATATGAAAGCTATCACACACACACACACACACACACACACACACACACACACACACACACACACACATAATGCACTTCCATCCATTCCACATTTAACAAAGCAGCTGCATATTAAAGGGCACAAAAGTGAAGTGACTTTGCTCATGCCATCAAGTGAATGAGTCATTAACCAACTTAGGAGGGTGCAGATGTTAGAGAAAGCAGACCTTTGTTAACAATTTTTCAGGAACCTCATGGGTTTCATATATTTTATTTTGCTTTATTTAATTTTTTTTTTTTTTACCAGGTAGGTCATTGACCAGCTTTGACTAGTATTAGGCCCCGCCCATGTTATGGAGAAATAAGTCAAACAACAATACTGTAGTTACAAAATAAAGACATCAGATGTTACAAAGAATAACATACAAAATGAAGGTAATTGTGCATTATCTTTCTGGATTTGACTTGTTTTTATTTTATTTTTTTATTTTTTTATTTATTTTACATTTGTTGACCGGGCTAGTCTAGCTGGATACATGCCCATTTTCAGTAGTGGCCCGGGGAGAAAAGCTCCAAGAAAAACATATAAAAAGTCATAACAGGTCAAATTATAACAAATATGCAAAAATCATGACAGGTCTCAACAATAATAATAGCATGAAAATATATGTAAAAAAAAATTTTTTTTTTTTTTTGCCTTAATGTATTAAAATGAAATGATACATAAAAAAAAAAAAAAACATAAAAGGGTTACTCCCTGTATACATACTACCCTTTAGGGTTGCTACCTGTTCCCAGCTCAAGACTGCTAAACTAGTTTCAAAAATTCCTCCTTGCTCATTGGGCATTTGATTTATCATCTCTTACAAAAAAACTCTCCTTCTCTTTCTTGTATATGCTAGAATGTTCACATTGCTTGATCTAAAAATCATGCAGCTGTACCACATGACTGCTAACATTCTTTCATGTAGAAGTTGAAGTACTATGTTGACCACTCATCTCTTAAAAATGCATCTGCTTTGAGCGTTTTACTTAAACTCGGAGACTAAACCATCTGAATGAACCCTTAGAAATTGATTAGCCTTACTCAACCTCCTACCTTCTATACGATGCATTAATTCAGATCTTGAAAATAAATGATTATTTAAAAATGATTGAGAATAGCACAGCTGTAATTATAAACTCAGTTCACTCTGCTGACAAACTAAAATCTTATTGATATTTTACTTACAGCCTTAAGTACATTGAGCTGAGCCTTAAAAGAATTCTAAGTGAATTGAAACACATTCAACACACTTATTAAAAAGCACACATGAACATGAATTTTCAGTATATTCTGCATTTGAAACCAAGTATATAGCTAGCTGTTGATCTAATGTTGCCATTTCAGTAATGCACATGCTCTAAAACTGATTATGGGTCTCACAGACCTGGAAGTAACACCAATGATGGACTTCTTATGCACAAAAATTACATAAAATCTTATCAAAATTGCATATTTATTTTTAAAGTGCTTTAAAAGAAACACACAGTTATAGAATACTTCAGAGTCCGTAATGCTAAACAACTGCAGTACACATCAAAAATATTACATGGGTCTAGTTATTTCCTTGATTAAACTATTATACACTGACATTTTTCATGAAGGTATATTTCACTGAAATGTAAAAAACGTAAAAGTCATTAAATTGAAAAGAATATAAAAACAGCTATCTATAGCTACGCAACATTCAAAGCAATTCAAAAGGGGTGGATACCACAATGCACAGCCACCTAAAATGTAATTAAAGGTGGGGTGAGGGGCAAAGCTCTTCACACTGCAGTATAACCAACTCACAAGCAAAATGCCACACATTCCACTGCTTCCAAATCTACATTCAACACAATGCAAGCTGATGATTTGCATACATTCAGTCAAGCATCATTACTGTGACCAGATTTAATGAATTGCATATTCAAACACTGCTACACATATATATGACACACTCTCTATTTATATATATATATATATATATGTATATAGGATAGGTTCATAGATAAGTACTAGACTAGCTGCCCTTGCAGACCATTTTAAGCCTAGCCAGTGTCCCTTTTTGTGCTCGAAATAACCTATCCTATGTGGTTATACAGTGTCTTTATCCATCTCATGGTTGATAATTATCATATGTCTCAACCTCTTAGTGTAGAAAATCAAGACAAAGCCTGACAGAATGGAGGACAATTTCCCAAAAATAGGGACAGATTTTAAATTTTGCTCTTATAAACTTAAACAGTTGCTAGAATAACAGGATTTACCTTAGCATGCATTTTTCTGATGGATATAAAGTCTGAAACATACATGTATATCACTGTTTAGTGATTTCAATCCTCAGGTCACCTCAGGGATTTGCCAGAAAATTACATATTTAATGAGGAACATACTAAAATTATGAGGCAAAAATCTGGACATTCTGTAAACATCTAGACAGTTGAGAGGTATGATAATTATATATTACCCCTAATAGGAATATCTGGAATCATACCACAGATAATTTGAGGGGACCCATGCATGGGGTAAATCATTTAGCAGCTGCCTCTATCTATTGGTAGTACAGGGGTCAGTCCTGGTAAATATTTGTTTCCCATTCCTAGATCTAAGTTAAGCTTAAATATGGACATGGATGAACTTTGCTTTACATGGATAGGGAGTCCGTTCCATAGCAGCAGTATCCTCTGCGAGATATACCTGTCCCTCTAAAGTGATCCATTGATGTTGTAGAAGAGATTTAGATCCTTACACTGATTATTTCTGATGCCATTTGACCTGCTAATGTCTAGTAAATCTGTCAGTAATGAGTGAAAGGATGCCTTGTATGCCAGCCACAGGTCACCTTTTAGCAATCTGTAGGATACAGAGTATAGTGGCAGTGCTTTGAGTTGGTCCATGTAGGAGATGTTGTTTAGGCCTTGTTTCCTTTTAGTAAGGTATCTCTGTGGGTGTTCCAGTTGTTTCATGTGTCTGGACGGATACATGTCAAAGGGAGACATTATGTTTAATGACTGGCTTAATGAGGGCTGAGTAAGGGGAGCAATGACATCCCTAGATCTTGACACAATCCCTTTGTTTATATGCTATGCAATACAGAAAGACTTTCTTATAAGAATGGACACATGTTGGCCAAAAGATAGGTCAGTGTACAAATAGGTTCCCAATCTCAAACAGCTGGGTCAACTCTTAGGGGCATATTGTCAAAGTGGTAGTTCTCTGGGGTAGATGACTTCATAAAGACTATAATAATCTATTTTTTGGCGTTTAGTTTCAATCCATGATTTTAACACCAGTTATTTATTTGAAACAAATCTTCCTGCAGGATTACTAAGTTATTTGGGGATTCAATGACTGCTCCTATCTTACAGTCATCTCCAGGCCAAGTCTGCAGGAGTCCTTTGGTATTGGCTTTAACTTTGGAAAAGTAGATGCCAAACAGTAGAGGTCTCAGCAAGGAACCCTGCCAGACTCCATTTCTGACTGGTCTCTTTGTGGAGGCAACTATTTTGATTATCTGCATCTTATTTGTCAGCTAGTTGGCAATTCAGAGGGCTATTCCCAGTTTATTTAGCTGCTCTACTAGATCTAAGTAGGGAATTGTGTCAAAAACTTTGGCCTGGTCTAGGTATGTTGTGTGTACTGTTTTGCATTCATCCTTTGCTTTGCTGACCTTTTAAAAAAATCTACCAGGCTGAGTAAGCATGACCTGCCCTTGATGAATACAAACTGAGACAGATCTAGTGTTTGGAGGTTCCCTGTGTCCTGATTGATTAGTTCCAGGATAAGTCTTTCCCTGGCTTTACATATGAGGCTGGACTGACTTATGGGTCTGTAATTGCCAGGGTCTGTGGAAGGCCCACCCTTATACAGGGAAATGACTGTAAATGTTTTCCATTTCACTTGGTACAAAACCTATATGCAGGCTAGCATTGAACAGTGTTAAGTGTGTGGCTAAATCATGCTTCATGCTATTTAAGATACATCCAGGAATGTTGTCAGGACCCATCAGTGCAGTATTTTAGCTTCTGAGAGCATTTTAGGACTTGGTCTTTTGTGTTAGCTGGAGGGAAACCAGATTCAGGTATATCTTGTGGGGCAGACAAAGGGGGAAAAGGGATAACTTACAGCTAAATTTATCTGCTGGTAGGTTCACTATATCTTCAGCCTCAGTGTTGGTAACATTGCTCACAATCAGCTCAGCACATTGCTGCATTGTGCTTTTGAGATGATGAATATAACTAAAAATGCCTTGTGATTTTCTTTGACCTGGGTAGCTATTTTAGCCTCAAACTTGGCTTTGGTGGATTTTATTAGGTCCTCATTTGTTTGCTTATTTCAGTGAAAAGGGCTCTAACATTCTGGGAATTACTGTTCTTACTTTTTGTCAAAATTGTTTTCCTTTTATTATAAAGCTTGTTGATATTATGGTTCTACCGTGTGGATTTGTTTCTGGGGTTTGCTCTGTACTTTTTAAAATTTTTTTACTGGGAAAAGAGCTATTTATTTTACAGTGCAACATGGATATTCATTTATTAACACACAGTGTGGTGTGGATGACAGGTCAGGCCAGTGGTTCTGGTCTTCAGAATCCCATTTACATAATCTCTTGCTTCTCTTTCAGATTCTAGCAAGGTAAGTATGCCACCTTCATGAACAAGCTCCATGACATTACAAATGATAGGCCAGTTGCTGTCATCCATGAACTCAACACAAGCCTGGGTACACTGGGAACCAGTTTTTCCCAGCTGCATGTGGCTAGCATGTGTGTATGTATGAATGTATATATTTACAGATATAAACATAGATATATCTATAACTAATCTATATATATATATATATATATATATATATATATATATATATATATTTATATATATGTGTGTGTGTGTGTGTGTGTGTGTGTATAAATATATATATATATATATATATATATATATATATATATATATATATATATATATATGTCTATATATATATATATATATATATATATATATATATATATATTTATAGGGTCTATATTATATCCTCGAATGCTTAAAAAAGCGAACACTGATTGATCAAACTTATTTTCCCGAAACTGCAAAATATCGACGCAGCAGAAACTCGAATTTTTTCCTAGGGAAAGAATTTGGTTGTCTGTTTCTGTTGCTTCGGTATTTTCAGTGTTATGGTGGAAAGTTACCGGTCGGATTCAGGTAAGTGTGTGATTGTGTGGATGTGAGTGTTAGGGTGATTTAGGTGAGTTAGGGTTAGGGCTCGGGTTAGGTGTGTGCGCGATTGAGTGGACATGAGGGTTAGGGTGAGGTGAGTGTGCGATAGTGACGGACCTTAGGGTTAGGGTTTGGGTTAAGGTAAGTGGGTAGTTAGTGGTGTGTGCATAGTTTAGTGTATGGTTAGGTATCAGATTTTAGGTGTATGTGTGTGGATTTCTGTTTGTTTGGTGTGCTTGTGTTGTGTGTATGTGTTTTGGATCAGCGATTTTTTTCCCTGGGAAAAAATCGCTGATCTGACAGTTCGAGATTGTAAGCTTTCACTTAAATTAGGTTGATCAATCAGCATTTGCTTTTTTAAGTGTTCGATGATATAATATAGACCCTATATATAGACCCTATATATATATATATATATATATATATATATATATATATATGTCTTATATATATATATATATATATATATATATATATATATATATATATATATATATATATATATATATATATATATATATATATATATATGTCTTACATATATATATATAATTACAGTATGGTAGATCCAAATATCATTAATTCAAATGTAAAATAACTGATACAGTATTTCCAGCTGCCACTCTATCAATAAAGCACAACGTCAAACCTTCTAAAGATTGCAAAAAGAAAGAGCATTTCTTTTGGGATGTTAATGTTAAAATGCTTGCATAACACTACCCTCTAATTTGTCTAATTAGTGGTAGTGTTACAGAGTTTTTTTTTTTTAAGTTAAAATATAGGGAGAGGGTTAGGGACAGGGACAGGGTTGGGGGTAGGGTTAGCATACATTGCTTTGCTCCCTACCAACCTTAGTAATGCATGCTAACCCCAACTCTGCCCCTACTCCTACCCTAAACCTACACCTTAACTTAAAAATCCTGTCCCAGGCTGTTAGCAAATGCCTACTGGACATAAGTATCCCTTTCCAAGTGCAGCCCTGGAGTACTGCCTGGTGAAGAAACTTGGTCAGAGTCACACAGAAGACAAATGAAGGCTGAGGGAATCAAACCCTGCTCTCATTTGCGCTAAGTGCTAGACAAATTTTGCAGCCCAAACACAGTGCATTTCTCTCCTGTGTGATGGAAAAAACACTGAATTAAATATGTATTCATAGTTAAAATATTAACTTTAATCCTCATGGGTTTTGTTTAAACCTATCTGATCTATTTTTCTTTTTGTACCATAAAGTTGTCTTTTTAACTGATTTCCACTTAGATGTATGAGTGATGTGAACTTGATTTGTGATGTAATTAAGAGAAACTGGACGATTTTGACATCTGATGAGAAAATACTCAATGTTGTTGGTGAAGGACCTTCATTTATGTTTAGGAACTGTTTGAATTTAAAAAGAAAACTTTTTGTTACAAAAAGAAAATGGATCAGATAGGTTTAAAAAAAGTTGGAACATATGTCTGCCATTCCTATCGAGCCTGTTCAACTATAACTAGAAAACAGGAATTTGAACATCCTATAAATAATTTTAAATTTATACCAAAAGTATATGCCAACTGCAGAACGAAACATGTGGTCTATTTGGCGACTTGTGACTTCTGTAAATGCTTTTATGTTGGGAAAACCAATAAGATGCTCAATAATGGAATTGTCAAGCATTTGTATGATATTAAAATTATGAATGAGAAGAACCCACTTGCAAAACATATAATAGACCACAAGGGACATTATTTTTCTTTTAGAGTATTACAGCGCGTCCATGTAAATAGTAGGGGTGGAGATATTGTCAATTGAACTAAAAGACTAGAACTTGATTGGATACTAAAACTACAAGTGGACAACTATCCAGGTTTAAATGGGTGTATAGCCTTAAAACCATCCCTAAGTAGGCGTAGAGTGAAATAATGATTTTATTGGTTTATTTC